>NW_013666139.1:162553-165898 GCF_000517525.1 Limulus polyphemus
AACCTCTAACAGATCTAAGTATAATATAAAAATTAACCATTTTATTGCCAAATGAATTATAGAAATATATATAAAATGACACTCTGATTTAATAAAAAATAACGCAAAGAACTAATCCACAAGCAACTGTATTAATAAATTTGAAGAAATCATATGCTTAAGAAACGTTTGAAAAATGTGCATGAAAGACAACAGCGTTATAAAGATAAGTGTATTAAATTCGAACCAATTAATGGTTTAGTTTAATCAAAAGTGAAGACAAAAAGAGTTTAAATTAGAGATAAGAGATAAAACTAATTCAACTAAGTATAATTTTCGATAACTTAATTTCAGACACGAATATAATTTACACTTGTTTACTATAAGCTTCAAAATAAAATGTGAAACGTAGAGTGAGGCAGTAAAAAGAGCGTTAAGCACACAAAGCAATATCTTTATAAGAATAGTTAAAATAATGTTTGTTTGTTTGAATTTATGCACAAAGCTACACAATGGGCTATCTGTGCTCTGCCCACCATGGGTATCGAAACCTGGTTTCTAGCGTTGTACGTCCGCAAATATACCGCTGTGCCACTGGGGGGTATTAAAATAAAGATAGAGGAAACGAAAAAGAATATTTTGAAAAAGATTTGAAAAGTACAGAATTCTTACAGAATGAAAATATATATGGAATTACGCGTATTCGAAGGAAATATTAGTTTATAACTTAACTTTACCAATTTGGCTAAGTGAATGTAGCACGAGACAGCATTAAGAAAACAGGCAAAACAAACGTCAGAGTTTTGGATTTGGTATAGTATCTGTGGTAGTACTGGATTTAGTGATTTTTAAAGGGGAAAAAAGACTATACGAATATATGTTGACGTTATTTTCTATTTAGTAGGTTTTTATATCATATATGTGATTTTACTCAAGCCTCAGTATACGCACATCTCAATTTTACTGAGCCTAAAGCTTACTAATCTACATCACGTATAGACTACTTGCGATTCATACCGGCCCTTATAGTTAATTTGAAATTTTTTCTTGAATTAATAACTCTAAATTAAATTAAGTATTTAACTGACTTCAGTTGATTGCTTACTTCTGGATTACACTGAAACTCTATTGTAGCAGCTTCACACTATATGATCACTTAAGCTCGAACATCAACTGAACGCTTTTCTACTCCTTCGGTGAAGAAGTGTTCAGAATATTCAAGTTTCTAAGCTACTTATTAATATTCATAATTAAGATCTTTAAACAAGTAAAAACTGTAGTGTGACGGGAAAATCAATGACTTTCTTATTCGTTCTCGATCATCCGAGAGATAAGTCTGATGTAAAGAAAATGTATATTCTTTTCGTACCAAACCTCGGTGATGAACGATCATTGGAATTTTACATTGTGTTAAATTATAACAGTAATTGTCCTTGACTATGGAAAACTTATCTTTTTGTTATTTGTTATAAGCAGTTAATGTTGACTTTCAGTGATCATGTTTAGTGTAATATATAGCTAATTTCATGGAATGCAACACATGAATTATTCGTCCTGTGCTTTTCCAACATTGAAAAATTGTCAACACATTATATCGTTATAAAACCTATCGTTTTAAAGAATGGATAATAATATTCTACAGGTAAGCCATATAAGTTCGTAATTTCGAAAGTGTAAACACTAGAATTAAAATATATAAATCTGTAATAATAAAAGGAATTAAAGCCTAGATATTTACGACAATTAAACAATCACGAACTCCTAAATTGTAGAAGAAGAACCAAGAACTTGTAGAATGAACATGTATATTTTAGTGTGGTTTCTTAGTAGATCAGTAGTAAGCTTCAGAGCATATTACAATAAAGTTCGGGGTTAAAACTCCATGGCAAATGCAGTACAGATAACCCATCGTGTAGTTTTCTTCTAAACCAAAACAATAAAACAAAACAGTAATTAGACTGAACAGTAGAGTGTTAAGTATTAAATTCTAGATTATACTCCAACTGTTAACTAATTAAGCTTATATAACAAAATCCACGAATTACTTCTTAAGCACCATAGATTGAAAATGTGCCAACAGAAAGCTCAATAAATTATCTCATTACACAAAGACATAGTTTATAAAGAAAAAAAAACAGTATAAGAAACAATTAGTAGAAAACCAGCAATATTTGAAGGATTCAATAATTTAACCTTATATTAGAGTAATTACGTCGTTAACAAAAATAAATATGAAAAGTTTATTTTTTGTACTTAAGCGCAAAGCTACACAATGGGCTACCTGTTGTGCCCACCACGGGTATCGAAACTCAGTTTTTGGCGTTATTATTTTTCAGACTTAGCGCTGAGCCACTGGGGGCAATCATGATAAAGACCCTAATTTGTAGGGAGTTGTATAACAGAACATATGCAAAACTAACTTAACTGCACATAAACATTTTATTAAACAATTTTGTTTACTTTTCTCTATTATTCTTATTCTTTTTTTTTCTTATATTACTGTACATTTTTCACATTCTTAATTGTATGTATTTTATTTTCAATTTTAGTTTTTAGGTTCTGTTTTTGTTATTTCCTTTTGTTATCTTGCTTAGTTTCTTAGTATTCACAAACATCTTCTCCAGTAATTGAAATAAGCATTCAATGAAAAGTTCATAATTTCAAGACATGCAGTGAATAACATTGCTTACAAGTAACAACAATTTATAAAGGAAATAATGATCTTTTTCAGAAGAGGAGTGGTACCTTACTCAAAGTAAAGTTATCAGGCATAGTAAAATATATATTATGTAGCAGGTCAACATTGATCTTAAGCAAAAATATAAACTGCTCTTTTTTTTATTCAACATTTAAAAAATATTTCACATATCTTTTGTTTCGAAATTCTTTGAAAGTTCATAAATATAGTTAAGTTATAAATACTGTTGCCCAGCTTAAAGAACAGTTATATCCAGATTAGTCATGCAGAGAGATAGACAGTACAGGCTTTATTTAACACTGTAACAATGCATTATTCATTCAGAAATATTATATTATTCTATATATCTCTCTCCTTTTAATGAAAAACATAATATCATAATAAAAGAGAATATGAAATTATAATCAGAAGTTTTCTGTCCTTACTCTCACAAAAACACCTTTCCCAGCAATACTGTAGCGACCTTCTGAAATTCTCTTTATCTGACTTTTGTCCTCTAATACATTATCAGCAATCTGCATCACCTGTGAAGAGACAAGAAATGCTTTCTCACGTTATGAAGTTAATTAGATTTTCCAGTTGTTAACATTCGGTCGTCAAGAAAGTAATGTCTCGTTTTGGAACACTTTCATTATCCACCCCCTAAAAAAAGTACATCACGTATAATA
>NW_013666139.1:166511-174047 GCF_000517525.1 Limulus polyphemus
TAATGAGAAAACGTATGCAAATGTGGAAGGTGTTAAAGAGGACATCTACATGTTTTTAGCTTCAAAGCCAAGTGATTTCTTTAATCACCGCATTAACAACCTGATTTTAAGGTGGAAAATCATCATCGATAAGAATGGAGACTATTTCATTCAATAAATGTTTTGTTTTGATACATAAGTTGTTCGGGTTTTTTCATCTAAAAAAGCGACATTAATTTCTTGACGACTTAATACATTACTGTAGCTCTTCAGTTGAACAACCGCTCCAACCCAGTGGCACAGCGGTATGTCTGCGGACTCACAACGCTACAATCCGGGTTTCGATACCCATGGTTGGCAGAGCACAGATAACCTATTGTGTAGGTTTGTGCTTGATTACAAAGAAACAGTTGAACAATAATACAAAATACGGTACATAACGCCTTATGCTGGCGAAATATAATCTAGTGATCAATGATTTACGTGGTCATAATAAATCTGTTACTAACATAAAAAGTACACAATGGACTATTTGTGCTCTACCTAAGGCAATAACTTATTGGAAAATTTTTGTTAAAAATTATTGTCAGTCTTAGTTTTAAGTGATGTCACACAAACCACCGAATAATCGAAATATTTATTTCACTTAAAACGTAACCTTTTTTATTGTGCTTATAAGTTGAAGGATTTTCGTAAATGAATTTTGTGAATTATCATAATAAAAACTCAATAATATCTAATCAAACAAATTTTGTATTTGTCACTAAATTATTTCTATACATTTTTACTTAATCGATATATATATATTTCCAACAATGTAACCACATTTAATATTTTCATTTGCTCGTGATTGGGCTATCTTGTAAATCTGGCATACTCAAATTGCATTTGATCTTGTTAGCTGCCAGTGGTTCAAAAGTGATATCCGTATGTCACAACTCAAAGTTTTTAACATCAAAAACGCGTTTGCATTTGTCTATGTCTCTGTTTACATTTTTCAGAAGTTTTGAAATGTGGTACTCACTTTTTTGTCTAAATCAGAATTCTTCGACTTTGTTTTCGCAGGTGTTCTGTTGGATTGAGCTATTGGAAATGGAGGTAAGAGCGCTGTATTCGAATCTTGGCTGATAGTGCTTGCCTCAGTGTTCGGGGAATCTGCTCGGGTACGCCTAGGGGTTGGAGATGAGAACGGGGAAGAGTCTTTTGTTGTATATGAAGGAACTGGAGAGGAGTTCGTGGATATGAATCCAGAATGTTCACCTTCGTCTATCTCTTTCTCTAGCTTAACGAGGCCCGGCGGTTCGATACCGTATTTCGCTGCTATTCTTCCAAGCTCCAGAAGACAGAGTACTACTGTACGAGGTTGGGTGTGTAGTACTAAAAAACAAAATAATGCAGTGGTAATAATTTCCAAAGCCTTATGAATTAAATGTATTATTAATGAATTTATAATAAGTGTACTGTAAAATCGCTTTAAGGATAAAAGTTGTAAAGATGATGTTACATATACATGTATATACATATAATTTAAGAACAACAAGGTACCTGTTTGTGCATCTAGGCCTTCCCATCCACTAAACTAAACTTTCAAATGAAAATACAACAATCAAAGCCAGCCCTTAGCATTTAAATATTTATTAAGTTTCCCTTAAACTTCCTAGAATTAAACTGCATCCACCACATCTGAAAACAACACATTCTTTATACAAACTACCCTGTTCCAAAAATAAAGCTTTCTTAGCTGAAGATGACTCCTACCTTGCCAAAATTTAAATTTTTGTCCCCTAGTTATACCATTCTCACCACTTAAGTACGTAAAAGAATGGTATATGGACGCTATCAATTCACTTAAGAATCTTAAACACTTTAATTTGATCCCATCTTCTTTTTTTTACAAATAAAACTGTTTCAGAGATCTTAACCTGTCTTCGTTTGATAACCTTTCCATCCCAGATATCATCCTAGTAGCCTTCCTTCTAATCCTTTCCAAAAGTTCATGTCTTTCCTAAGATCAGGAGCCCACAATTGAACCTTAATACCCCAAATTTGATCTAACCAATGATTTATACAACGGAATTATAACCTCTCTCTTTATACGTATATTCAATATTTCTATACATACAGCCCAATACACAGAGAGACATCCTTAACAAGCCTTTTATGTGATACCTTTTTAACTGATTTCTACAAATTCAGATACACTTTTTACACAACTGTACTGCCATCTACATTAGCAATAATCTCTTCAAAGAACGCCAGAAGGTTAGTAAATCAAGATTTTCTGTTAGTGAAGCCATGCTCACATTCTAATGTATTTAAACTTTGTTAAATGACTTACAAAGCATATTATATCAGACTTTCAAAAACTTTTCCACCACTGGTGTAAGACTAATAGACCTGTAATTACTGAAACCGTTTTTTATTAACTCCTTTGAAAAGAGGAGTCACATTAGCCAAGTTCCAATGTTCTAGCACTTGTACACTATTGAAGGACTTAACCCTTCAAAACCCTTAGCAAAATATCTCACCCAGAAGCTTTATCATTCTTTAAACTTTCCAATTGTTTTCTTAACAGGCCCACAAATAATGTGATTATCTTGTTCAGGAAGAGAAATATTGCTTACACTTTCATTAGTAAATACTGAAGAAAATTAGAATTTAATAACCCAGCCAACTCATAGTCATCAGAAATGCGTCGTCCTACATCATCCCTCAAAGGCCCTACTCTCATCCTAACATTTTGATTACATCTAATGTATTTAAAGAAATCTTTACTATTAATTTTCAGCCAATATTTTTAATATAGTTTTTCGATTTCCTAATTCCTCGTTTAACCAATTTTCTTGATCTTCTATAACTTTTTAAGTCTTCCATTATAGCAGTCAATTTTAACTTCTTAAATTTATAATGCTTTGCTTTTATTTTTATCTTTAAAACCATATGTGAGCCAACCTGCTTCTTAACGTGCAGCCACCATTTTATTCTGTAAAAATTCATTTTTCAAAGTTTTCCACGTTTGATCAGTATCTCCAATTAATTCCGTTGCCCAATTCACAACAGAAATTTTTTGTATCATTCTTTAAAAATTAGCTTTTTTCGAAATTCGGAACTAACATTTCATTATTTATTATCTGCATATGCAGTAAAACATCAAACCAAATTGAGCAATTATCATTTGCATTCAATGTTCTTTAATCTTCACACTATAACCCATTTCTATATTGGAAGTCAACAATAAGTCTAAAATAGAATTGTTCCTAGTAGGTTCCCTGACCAATTGGCTAGAAAAACCCATCCTGAACAGTTTCTAAAAACCTGTCTTCCTCATGACTTGACTTTAGTATTCCCCACTCTATATGGCTGAAATTAAAATTCCCCATAATTATGACCTCATTAACAGATGGCTTTTCCCCGTTTATAGAGCTTCTCATTCATTTCACCAATTTAGTCTGGTGGTCTGTAATAAATTCCAACTAAAAGCCTTCTCCTCTTATAACCACTAACAGAAACCCAAATAGATTCAACCTTATTGCTATTAACTTTAATATCCTTAACTTCAAAAGGACGTCACTAACATTTAACATATAAAGCCACTTCTCCCCTCTTTTTAATACTTTATCTATATTAATTAAATAACCTATAACCTTGTAATTTTCTTGAATTTTGACTGGGCCAGAAAGCTAGAACTCTTCTAAAGAGGTGAAAATTGAGATTAAACGGTATTTCATTATACGGTCTGACAACAGTAGACCAAGAGTTGGCGGTGGGTGGTGTTGACTAGCTTCCGTACCTTAATATATCCCTTCAAAATTGGGGACTACTAGCGCACGTAAACCTCGTGTAGCTTTGCGTGAAATTCAACAGAGAAGGAAAGTGAACGGGTTCAAACTCGAAACTCTGCTATTCAAACAGAGATTTGATATACATCATCGTGTCTCACTGCTAGTCTCAGTTTTCTGAGATTTAGAGTTTGAATAGTAAGGGTTCTGCCAACTTCGGAATTTTAATGTTCAATAAAATCAAATCTGGAAGTTCGGTACTATAGAAGGTTACTTATATAAAGCATTTAGCTATATAGCACAGTTAAGGGTTCATACATCAATTTTTTTCATAATAAGTCTTTATATAATTTCCAAATAAAAAGGATTACCTAATCCTTCAGATTCAAATATAACAGCTTCATGAACACCGAACCTACGACACCATTTGAGGAAGTTTTCAGCATTTTCCCTTGCAAAAAAAGACGCCGAGCGTGCCTTTTCCCAACACTTGAAATCAACAGACGGTACAGCCTAGAAGAACCAATTTATACTTGTATTAATCTTTAAAATATAACGGTATTAAAACAAATGTGTAACTGGTATTACAGTATGTATTATGAAACAGAAACAATTCCTTTAAAATATAACGGTATTAAAACAAATGTGTAACTGATATTACACTATGTATTATGAAATAGAAACAATTCCTTTAAAATATAACGGTATTAAAACAAATGTGTAACTGATATTACAGTATGTATTATGAAATAGAAACAATTCCTAGAAACTTATTATTTTTTTTTACTTTTATTACATCCTGTGTTTATTACGTGCTGAGTGAAGTATGCAATAACACAAGAGTAATTTCTGTTATAACACGTTGTGCATTATACGAACAATGTCATTATCAATGTAATAAGTAGTAAGCACATTATAAATAGACAGAACTATTCATACTATAGATACTGTGTTTTTGCAGCATATAAGAAAACTTATTGATTTATTTCGGCTTCAAAAACAGTTATTCTGTGATATTTTAGGTTAATGTGCTTATAATTATTACTTTAACTGAACAACATCTCATGCATAAAAAACATTATATATCAAATTGAAATTAGTTAATTAATTAGAAATATACGGTCTGTCTTGACAAATGCTTCACTGAGACGAACATTGCCCCAGCACCACAAGAGAGTCCGGATACCAAAAAAAAAAATCCTGCAAAAAATGATGCAAGATAGCCTGAAAACAGAAATCTTCCGAAACGTCGTCCTTTCCACCTGAACTACTTTTGTAGATTAGTACTCCAATAACTCCTCAAGTGTCACTCTGAACTAGGCATTTCAACTTTGTTCGTTCATCAGGAAGACCCTGTTTAGACCATATATAAACGAAAAACAATATACATCACTGACAGATTGTTTTGTAGCTGTAAAAGATAGAATAATGTCTGTTAGTAGTAATATGCATTATGTGCTATTGTTTGATTGTTTGTTGTTAAACACAAAGCGAAAAAATGGGCTATCCTGTGCTGTGTCCACCACAGGTATCGACCGGGTTTTTAACATTATAAGCTCTCAATCTTACCGCTGATCCACTGGGGGCTATATTAGCTGTCTTATATGCTATACATACGAATAATAATAATAATTATACCTTTTCTTTAATTAATTTTCAATATGTAAAGCTCAAGCTAATTACTGTCACAAAGACCATTAATAACAGATAATATCAATGCGTACTACAAGGAATAAATATTATGAGTTGAAAATATCTCTTCAATTAAAAGTACATTTAGTTGATAAATCAACTTGTTTTATTACTGTAAGAACAAATATCGCTTGAGTTATCTTTTAACATTTTCTTTTAGCGCAGAATTAATTAATTTGCCGTCGTTTTGTTGTTGTTTCCTCAGCAAGATTCTTATTCACACTCGAAGTATATATATATATATATATATTCATGAGTTACTACCTAAACTTCTGTCTAAAAGTGCTTAGAAGTTTATGAAGTATTTGATTTTATCATTATATATATATATAAGACAGAGAAAATGTATTTTTAATGATTCTAATGACAGAGTACCTTACAGTGGAAGAGGAAGATGATTCACGAAATATCCTCTCTGCTAACGGAATCATCCGGACAGATGGAATTACTAAATTAAACCCATTAATTATCTTGTTTGGTGGAAGAAGAACTTCATCAGATTTATGTTAATATTTTCGTCAACCCGAGGAGTAAATCCTTTAAGATTACCAAGTAAAACCCCTAAAATTCGATGGATAAGTTTGGAGTTCAGTTAATTTTGTTGATCTATAGATTTTCATTGAGCGAGAAGCAAAAAAATAAAGAGTATCTTTTGAAAGGTCATTGAATCTAATTTGACCTTTTGACGTAAATAAAAAGCGTGGGCCTTAAAGTTGCCCAAACATTTTCACATTAAACGACTGAAAACGTGTACTGAATGTTTAATCATCCATTTTACACGTATTAACCATAACGAAAGGAGAGTTAAAATAGAAACTCTTTATAACTCCCTAATAAGCTTCGTGATTTGTGGGCTTCACTGTGTTTTAGGTGGACTAAAATATAAAGAGTATATATGCTTTTGGCTTCATGAATAAGTTTGTTTGTTTTTTGAATTATGCGCAAAGCTACACGAGGGCTATCTGCGCTAGCCGTCCCTAATTTAGCAGTGTAAGACCTAGAGGGAAGGTCACCCACCGCCAACTCTTGGGCTACTCTTTTACCAACTAATAGTGGGATTGACCGTAACATTATAACGCCCCCACGGCTGAAAGGGCGAGCATGTTTGGTGGGACGGGGATTCGAACCCTAGCCACCTGGCCATGCCGGTCGCCCATGAATAAGACAATATTTAGTTCGTTAAACGCAAGATTTGTAAGATTATCTGCCTGTGACATAAAAAATTAAAAGAATAAAAACTGTGAGGTCAAACATTTACACTGATTTATATCAATATTTGTTGTATAACTGTGGAATTGTAATAAATATATCATTTAATTAATGTATGTGTGATAGTAGAGTTTTTTGTTTGTTGTATTTGTAATAAATATGTTATTCAATTAATGTATGTGTGATAGTAGAGTTTTTGTTTGTTGTATTTTTAATGAATATATTATTTAATTAAAGTATGTGTGATAGTAGAGTTTTTTATTTGTTTGTTGTATAACTTACAGTGATGTTTAGCGAGTTAAAAAATGTTCAAGTAAGATGTACTTAAGATGATCAGGACGTAAGTATACAACAGATATTGATATAAATCAATGTAAGTGATCGGGACGTAGGGGGGACAGCGGTAAGTTTACGGACTTCCTATAGTAAAATCGCTTCCCCGCGGTAGACACAGCAGATATCCGAATGTGGCTGTACTCTAAAACAGCAAACCAATTTGTTAAATTAAAATACAAAAATAATGTATTCTAATAACGGATAATATTTAATTTGGAATTTTTGAGAAGATTTTAAAACAATTCAGTTGAACAACAAACGTTATCTGACCAAAACATTTTACATGTGCACAGAGATCCAATGTTATATAACGGGCAAACCTTAACTGTGTAAAGATTATATATATATATATAAAAGTAACTTAAAAAATTAAACATTGGGAAAATTTATATTCATGTTGCTGCTAGCTCCAAACGCAATAAGTAAAGGGGGCAAGGTATTCCTAATTTTTTTCTCGTTTTATTTAGGGGAGACCGAGGCTAGTTGTTACTATTTTTAGAAAAAGTCCAATATCTAGCGAAATAACCCGAATCATACATTG
>NW_013666139.1:174969-198418 GCF_000517525.1 Limulus polyphemus
ATCAAACATGATTCCATCAACGCAACAAATTGTCACTATATCATAGTTCTTTAGAAACCAATACAAACATTTGATTCCATTCCAACCTTTTAGAAGCTTACATATTGATTTATTTATTTATTACAACCACCTGGACCCTTCCTAACACTTTGTTGATTCACATGCATCAAGAACATCGCTAAAATCTATAGATATTGTACTTTACTGAAAACCATATGCAATAAGTTAGTTATTTTTATGAGAACTATATGGATATGCCAACGTAGTGATATATCGGTACAGATAATTACCGTGGCGTCAAGGGCGACATGTTTAGCACCTAAATATTTGATTCACAGCGAATTCACGACCATTAGACAGTACAATTCCGCCAGTGTTAAACATAAAGCTAGTGGATTATTGCACAGCCCTTGAAGAGGAACGATATTCGTGTTTTTAGATTGTTAAGTCACGTACAACAAAAGAACACAACATTTTCTAGAATGGAACTTTCAATGTTCTCAATGGAAAACCTTACACAACAAAGCTTTTAAAGGGCCAGAGCAGCGACCAATCTGGAAAGTAAAGGCTATGATTACAGAAGAGAACTTTTCGACCCAAAACGTCATTGCAGTGCAATTGGGCATATCTCATGCTAATGTTAACAAGATAATAAACAAGGATTTAAAGTTCACGAAGGCTCACGAGCTTTCAACCATACCACAGAATCAACGTATGTTTTCATTGAAAAGATAGCTGAAGAAACTGGAATAATAACAATTCAGTTATACCAACTATTTGTCAAATCCCTCAATGCAACTGCAGTGGATTTTTGTGACTTTGGTCCGCTTAAACTTGGTCTTATAAGTTGATATGTGCGTACAATGGAGAGTCTGTAGAAAACTTATCAAGACGTGTAGTCTAAGGTTGACCTCGCAATCCTTTCCCGAAATATTTTTCTGTCAAATATTTTGGTGTCTGGCAATATTGAGTATTCGTGATCATCAGACTGAGTAAGATTGAAAATTGAGTAATCTTGGCCATCAGACTGAGTAAGATTGCAGATTGAGTAATCATGACCATCAGACTAAGTAAAATTGAAGATTGAGTAATCACGACCATCAGACTAAGTAAGATTGAAGAGTGAGTAATCATGGCCATCAGACTAAGTATGATTGAATATTGAGTAATTATGGCCATCAGACTAAGTATGATTGAAAATTGAGTAATCATGACCATCAGACTAAGTAAGATTGAAGATTGAGTAATCACGACCATCAGACTAAGTAAGATTGAAAAGTGAGTAATCATGACCATCAGACTAAGTAAGATTGAAGATTGAGTAATCACGACCATCAGAATAAGTATGATTGAAGATTACTCAATCTTCAATCTTACTTAGTCTGATGGTCATGATTACTCAATCTGCAATCTTACTCAGTCTGATGGCCAAGATTACTCAATTTTCAATCATACTTAGTCTGATGGCCATAATTACTCAATCACGACCATCAGACTAAGTAAGATTGAAAAGTGAGTAATCATGGCCATCAGACTAAGTATAATTGAAGATTGAGTAATCATGGCCATGAGACTAAGTAAGGTTGAAGATTGAGTAATCATGACCATCAGACTAAGTAAGATTGAAGATTGAGTAATCATGACCATCAGACTAAGTATGATTGAAGATTGAGTAATTATGACCATCAGACTAAGTATGATTGAAGATTGAGTAATCATGACCATTAGACTAAGTAAGATTGAAGATTGAGTAATCATGGCCATCAGATTAAGAAGAACGAAATATAAAACATCATTATTTTAAAATGCAACCATTCATTAGCATAGAATTTTAATAATACTGCGATATTTTAATATCTGGATAATTCTAGCGGAATTATCCTCTACTAACATCTAGCATACAACGTTATGATTATATCGTGTTCTCTGATAAACCTGCTAAATTCTAGTGA
This sequence comes from Limulus polyphemus, assembly GCF_000517525.1. Lineage (NCBI taxonomy): Eukaryota > Metazoa > Arthropoda > Merostomata > Xiphosura > Limulidae > Limulus > Limulus polyphemus. The sequence continues at coordinate 176,922 of NW_013666139.1, forward strand.
AAGAATGTTTAATGGCATCCAGTATACAATGTTATGATGACATAATTTACCCCGAAAAACCTGTTAACTTCTAGTGAAATTATCTACTACTGACAACCAGTATATCACATTATGATTATGCTCTTTTGAAACACTTCACAACTCGCATGTTTCATTATTTATTTAGAGGCTATTTATAAACGATGTTCCTTATTTTAGTGCTATAATAATACTTCTTACACAGACGTTTGATTGTATTGTGTGTCATCAATATTCCAAGTACTTCTTATGCCAGGTATAAATACTTGGAATCTTAGAACCTGTGAACATCATAGTTTTCTCGTACACTGCAGATGGCATTTCCGTTATCTGGTACAATAATAGTTTACATCAAACTTCTAGTTCACTTCAGATCACAATATAGGGTCATTTTTAAGTAACTAACCTTTTGGATTAGGCCTTCACGACGGAAGCTCTCTGCTTTTTTCTGGATCAACGTCACAAGTTTGCACAAAATTACACCGTTGTCAAGAACATTCATGAAATTCTCCACCGTGATGATGTTTATACCTTGGAGAAAAAAAATCAACATTCATTACTGACCAGTTTTAGTGTAAAGAAAGGTTTAAGTGTGCGGTCATTTCCAAAATATCTAAGTGTTAAGATGATAAAAACGTTCCATTAGAAATTTACAAGGAAATGAAATATTATATATCTTTTAAAATTGCAGATAATATATTAGTTTACCTCTCCACCTATTTTACAAACCTCAAGTAAGTTATTTAGCAAGTTTATTATGTTACCTTTTTAGCACATGAGTAATGAGTAACTAAACACGTAAATGTGAAGTTTTATTTTTTTGCGAGAAGATATGATATATGGTAATGCATAATGTTTGCAATTCGAGGCTTAAATATTTCTATGGAAGCTTTAGTATTATTTTTGGTGGTTCTTTTCTTTAGATTTCATAAATTTTTACAAAGTTGTTTAACTTTAAAGCTAGATAAAAAATCAGTAAGAAAGTGAACTCTTTTTCTTTTATATGAACTTTGTTTTTTCTAAAATTAACAGTTGGTATAATCAAGTTGTACTTACTCAATGTTTTATTTATCCATTTCGATAAAAGGTCTTTCTGTGATTCCAAAATTTTCTGTCGGCGCTCGTCAATCAACATAACGACTGGGTTTCAAAATACTTACTACAAAATTTTGTTGAAGTAAAGTTATAAAAAAAAACAATGTATGTTTTAAGAAAAGTACCAATTGCAAGCTCAGCCGTACATAGGAAACCAAACAGAGATCGTTAAATAACACGTGCAGATTAACTTTCAGTACAAAAGGCTTTCATTACCCGGTTGACCAATTACACAAAATGTATTACAAACAACTAACACTACCAGTTTGTTGTAGGCGTCTTGATTAAAAAGTATTAAGAAAACTCATTATGTAAAAGAACTTGATGTAGATCTCTTAGATACACGTAAAAAGAAGCCTCGAATCGCTTTGATTAATAATTCAACGAAGTAAAAAGATTTGGATTTTCCTATGAGCTCAACAAAGAAGCTTCTATTTCAGTGAAGTTTGGCTAGTTGCTCCATCATACTAGAAACTAAAGTCCTTATATACTTGGATGAAACTACAGTCATGGACACAAATACAAAAGTCGCAACTAGATTCAAGACAAAATTGTTTCAATATAATTTTGAATGCTATTGCCAAGAAGGCAGATGTAGTTACTTTTCGTTCTTTCCAATGCCGTGAAGAGTGAAAACCGGTTTAAAGTACACGGTCACAGTTTCTGTTGGATAATCTATGTTGTATTACCATATGGGAAGTGACTTCCCACTTGTTGCTGTTCTCCTCAACAACCTGCAGTCATTATCAACCACTCTACTGATCTATGTTCGACACGAACTGCAGCGACCCCTAACCTGCATGTAAACTATAACTTAGTCACACTTGCTCTTGGATTGCCCAAGTGGATACTTCGTTTAGAAGGATTTATAACAAGAAAATCATACAAAGCATACAAGTACATCGCAGGTAATCCTTTGCGTATGGCAATAAGAGTTACAGCATTTAATTAACTTAATAATACCATTTGTCTGGCACAAGTTATTTTCTGCACAAAGTAATAACAATCTTAAGCAATAATAGATATATTATTGACTTATTCAGTATTTTGTAGTTTTTCTAAACAGTAATTTTTTCTTCTTATAAATTTGTTGCACTCCTACTGGACATTTCGTTGGACAGAAGTTCAGTAGGTAATTCAAAGGTGATGTCATCTGTTTCTGATTTTCAATGTCCTAGTCTTAGCATAAATTAGTTTTGTTTTTTGCATCTAATATAAACAATTTCTTATATCTAACTTTTCAGTGTTGCGTTTTATCTAAATTTGAAAGTGCCCCAGCTTATATGATATATTATAATTAGATAGTTGTTTTATGTTCCTTGTTTCTTCTGTGGAAAAGCCTTTCAATTCGATTATAGTACTGAAAACCACTATTAGTACTAAGAAAAAAAGAGCCTCACTGGTAGCGGCTTGAAGCACGCAAAGTGTGTTGACAGAATGCTATTATGTTCTTCTTAATGAAAATTTATATACCAGGAAATGAATATTTGTTACGCATTCTTATCATTCTTACTGTGATGTAAAATTATACAAAACATTGTTATTGGGTGTAAAAATATTGATTGTTGATCAACATGAGTGACTATTGTTGGATGATGACAACGTGACGTTTTGTTTTCATTCCACAAACTAAGGCATGAAGAAATGGACCTTTGAAGAAAATAATATTGTATATTGTAAGAAAATATTTTATGTAATACAATAGTATTTTTCATTCTCTTTATAACGGATTGCGCTAGAACACTATACTTAAAATGTTATAAAACTGTCGAGTTTATCCATGAGGGTTTGAGTTTTTTATAACTCTGAAACATTTAATTGTCAATGTATCCGTGAGTTAATTATTAAGTGTCTCATAATAACATTTTCAAGATTGAATTTACACTGACGATAAATCTTTAGGATTCTGATTTAAATTCACTTATTATATAACTAAGCAGACGATGGACTTGAAAAAGTTTAATCCAGTTTAATACCCTTTAAGATCCCCGTCAAATACAACACTGTTTTTGTTTCTTGTATAAAAAGTAGCGGATTAAGAAAATGGGGTTGACAACTAAGCTTACTCTTTTTATTCATTGTGCTTGGGTAAAAATCCATATGAGTACAAGGGCGTATTTGTTCAACATTTTCAGCACGCTATATAGAACTGATATCATAGTTACCAAGTAGACGTCCAAAAGGTACAAAAATTAGAATAACGAGTAAATACTGTAGTTTTTATTTCAGAAAAAGCTGATATATTTCTTTTTAACATTTTATCCAGAATCATGAAAAATATGTGTACAACAAGAAAATCTCAAATAAAACTTTTCTATAACATATAAAATATGCCATTTATAGTTTATTTTTATGCTATTATTATATGCAGTTTGATCAACAATACTAGCATATTTATATGTTGGATTACGTTTGTTAAACTGAATTAATGTAAGCGAATTTCAAATTGCGTTTTTCTTAAGTTGACAGATTAATTATTTTTACAGTTTTTATTTCATTCAAGTAATCATACAAGTACAAAGAGGCTGTACTAAGAATAATTCTAATACTTGGAACAAATAATTTAAAATATAGCTTTATAACAGAAACGCTAAAATATTTTCTACAGTATTTGATTTCTGTAAATGTAATTAGTTATTTTGTTTTACAAACAATGATAATAATTAAATGTTTATGAAAGAAAAATATGTGACCATTTTACAAATAACTTAATTATTTTGTACAGTTTTCACATATTCAAAATATAAAGAGTATTTTTTGAATGAAGTATTTGTCACGATAGCGATTCATGCCATTGTAAATACATTTCAAATTTCCTTTGATCACTACAATGCTTAGTATTGTTCAAAGTTATAATATCTGATACAATATATGACAGACAAGTATAAAACGAGACCTAAAAAAGAAACCACACTCTTCTTGCTTTTCGTTCATTTGCTCCAGCCCACAAATAAAATAACAATCACTGTAAAATGAGGGCTTTCTCTAAAATTAATTTGCTATTCTTTTTTTCCCGGCAAGATCAGAGATAATCTTGTTTGAAAGTCATAATTAGCATGAAACCAACCAAACAACTTCTGGGAGTTATTTTTGTAGGTTTTCAGTTATATTATCGATTGGAATATATTTAGTTGTTCTGTTTTTTGCACTTGTTTAAAAACCAAAAAAGCATACGCATAAAGTTTTTATCTATTCAACACTAACGTATTTTAATTGATCTAGTGCCCGTGTAAGGTTCAACTCGTCCAACAGAGTGGATGAACAGCACTAGTCATTAAATAATTTGACAACAGTGTCTTCTTTCAGGCGACTAAATGTTTTCATTAGATAATCTGAACCAAAATAAATTTTAGAGTGAATATGCTCAAAAACGTTTTTTGTTTTTCATTTAAAAAGGTTATAACTGCAAGGCCTGTAACATAAAGTTATTAGTGCTTGACTGTCTGACAATGTACATGATTCGATCTCCACTGTTAAAAAATGCGCATGGATGCAGCCACACATACGTGTCTCGATCTTAAATGTGCATGGATGCAGCCACACATACGTGTCTCGATGTTAAATATATCAAACATAAACATATGATCCACATAATTTTTTTTTCTTATACGAAAAAGGTTATTTTGCTACACTCTAGTATTTTGGATGAATATCACAAATGAATCTATCAGTCATTCTTACATAATAGTTTGTTTATACATGCTACAAACTAACTTATAATTGTTTTGAAGAAAACAAACAAATTCGAAGTAGAGAAAAATAATCAGTTACTGGTATAAGACACATTGAATAAATATCCTTACCATAACCAGTTAGTAACTAGTTTAATGTTAACTTCGATCAGCTCAGCTAGATCGATAACAAAGACTCTCTCACAGAAATCTTTTTTATATTATAAGCAGCAGAATGAGTTATACTCTTTATTTTATTTCTTATACATTCACCTTTATATTTTATCATTATTAAAAAGTATTTGAGACTGACTAGGTTTCCAGTTAGATTCTTGCACTCAAGCTTTTCCAATCCAATTTTGAAGTCATTTTAAGGATCAGTTGTACGAACAAGTTTCGAATAAATCAAATCACATCAATGCAGCTGATTTGATAATCTCCAAATGAAGAAATAAGACTTACCAACAGTTCTGTTTATCCACTCAGCCAAATCTTCCTTCAAGGGAACTAAATTTTCATCTTGTTTTCTTGCTATGTGCAACTGCACATCATCCCACATGTGTTGGTCCGACATGGTTTCGTATATATATATATTATTTAAATTAACGACAAGTATCCACTTAGTTTGAGATAATCTATAATAGAAGTAAAAATTAAGTGAAACATAAAACATTTACGCCAATGTTACTTTTTCAGTGTCTGTTGAGAAAGAAATAAAAGTCTATAACAAAAGAAAAATTTGGTAAAATAGTTTTATTTTAAGCTCTCTGTTCAAGAAAAATTACAGCAAAACCAGAGACAAAACCAACAGTTTTACTATATTTTATCAAAACCTTTGGTGTTTATTATATTTTGAAAGTCCAGTTTTAAATACATTTCGAACACTCCATGCCCTTGTGTAAGTATTATTTTCAGTCTTACTCTTAAAAGGTTCATAAAAACGGTAATAATTCAACCGATTTCGTAGGAATGCCCTATCTTTGAATTAATTTGGACATTTTAAAGTTTTTTATACTAAATTCATGTTTTTTAAAACTTTTTACGAACATTTACTAAGATTGTTAGCGGCTAATGACATTATTTTGATGTAGAATTTTAAGTATAATAGTTATCTTGATTTTACACCCACAGTCACCGATGGATTCAATTCCTGTTTTAAACGCATATTTCGTATTTTATTTTAAGTGTTTTCATGTCAGCGAGATATTTCAGGCTATTTTATATAAACTAACAATAGCAAGCATATAAGAGATGAAATCCCTTTAGAAGGTTAAATTACATTAATTCAAGCTATAAACTAACAATAGCAAGCATATAAGAGATGAAATCTCTTTAGAAGGTCAAATTTCATTAATTCAAGCTATAAAATAACAATAGCAAGCATATAAGAGATGAAATCCCTTTAGAAGGTTAAGTTACATTAATTCAAGCTATAAACTAACAATAGCAAGCATATTAGAGATGAAATCCCTTTAGAAGGTTAAATTTCATTAATTCAAGCTATAAACTAACAATAGCAAGCATATAAGAGATGAAATCCCTTTAGAAGGTTAAGTTACATTAATTCAAGCTATAAACTAACAAGCATATAAGAGATGAAATACCTTTAGAAGGTTAAGTTACATTGATTCAAGCTATAAACTAACAATGGCAAGCATATAAGAGATGAAATAATTAATGTAATTTAACCTTCTAAAGGGCAAGCTATAAACTAACAATGGCAAACATGTAAGAGATGAAATCCCGTTAGAAGATTAAATTATACTAGTTTTCATAAATCTACAAAACTAGTTATTGATATTTTATTTGTTCTTTAGAGATTCTGAGCATTTGGCAATAACTAATGAGTATAATAACAAAAACCCAATAAAACAACTGGGATAACACATCGTCTCCGCATTACATTACATAACCCAAGTTTCAATGTGTTTGTTTGTAATTTAAGCACAAAGTTACACAATGGGCTATCTGTGCTTTGCCCAGTGAGTCCAGCCCACAGACATAATGCTGTGCCACTAAGGGGGGGGGGGGATAAACGGAATGCTTCTTATAACACTAATCACTGTGTACCAACTATTACAATTTTGCAGGAAGTTATTCATTGTAACATATACAGCGCTACAAAGTATAATAATTCATCTAGATGGCACCCAAAATAACGGCCAGGATGGAAAATATTATTAATTGACAATAAAAAATACATCTACTTTATAATCATATGAATGTTAGGGTATAATCTGTGATTTCAGTTGAACATTTCCCCCTCACCCCATAAAACTAAAGAACATGTTCATATGATGGGGAAAATTTAAAACCCCATGTGAAATTTGTGTGCAGCCTTCTTGTCATGTTTTTAGAAATAAAAAAGACGTAATTTTATTTCCAACTTTTATTTCTACAAATAATAATATTCAAGTTAAAATTCAACATCTCAAGCAATTTGGGCTTAAATATGTTCTAATCTTATAAATTACTCGGATAACCACATGCATATCAAATATATTTCTGCCAACTTCGATAACTAGATACGATAACATTTTAAATTATTTATTTGTTTATGCCGTTCAGTACATAATAATGTAAAGTAAACCCAGCCTTACAGTTATGCGCAGGCCTAAATGACAATGACAAGAAACATTAACACCAAAAATATTAGGATATTTAAACAGTAACTACACTAGCATTATACTGGAGACATTCAGTGACTTGGCGTTAAATCACACCATATTAAACAACGCAGTAAATACAGTATTAATTTCAAACGAACAATGTGTAATGCATTGAAAGAAGAAAACATTTCTGATACATAACATGTAACCAGTAAGGCTTCAGAAACTGTATAAACAGTTTCAGTTGAAACAACAGTCGTATACAGATGTACTTTCCACCCCTTCCGACAAATCTTAGAATGTTCCATTATATCGTAAATTTGGTACCAATAGCATAAATCTTATTTTCACAACGACACTTTCAACTGCTTTACTTCATGAATTATTTATCTTTTCTTGTTAAATCTTATGCTGTATGAGAGAAACCCTCTCACACACGGATATAATAAATGATTTAATGGGCTTTGCTACTAGGTGGTACGCAGAGGAATTTTTCTTTCGCTCTCGGCTATACTGAATTCCCTTTATCGGTTGTATTACATATGCTCTAGTCACATATTTAGGACAGTAAATATTGCCGTTGTTAATTTTTTTCTTCAATAATATTTAAAACGTTCATATTCCAGGAGGAAAGCTAGATTAAAATAGCATTAGCGTACAAAACGTTTCGAGTCATTAATCACTCCATACAAACTGGAATTTAATGTTGTTGTTTTGCCAGAACACATATATCTTGAATATTATTCAATAAATACAAATGAAGTTAAAATTAAGGTCAAACTACTCTATAACTACAAGAAGAGAATTATAATAAAATCTACAATACTTATAGAGCTAATAAACCATGTTAATGAAACATTCAAAATACAAGTCGTAAACACAAATTATTTGTATTATCAGAAACACTTCATAATATATTTCTAAGCTAGAAATGTTCTGACTTCGTTATACTCCCAGCAAAGCGTACGGCTAACGTTATATTCCTTTGAAATGCACTGAAAAGCTATCATTATAGACGTAGATTTTGTCAGTTTTTCTTGTTTTGTTTTACTGTCCATATCGCGCCCAGTCAAGTAAAACATTTAGTTAAAATGAGTTTTACGGGCGAAGCTGCAATCAACAAGTAAGTTATAAAACCGAAACAGTTAACTTGCAGATAAATACAAATAACGTGAACAGCAAGTAGAGAGACTGGCAAAGGTGTTTAAGCATTACAACAAAACATTATTTATCATCACACAATAATGTGTTGATACAATATTAATTAGATGCTCTCTGTTGTCCTGAATAATACTAGTAGTTATTGAAGCGGGAGAAAACTTTGCTACACTCTACCAAGGCAGGAATAATTGTGTCGTTATCGCACTTTTGGGTCAGAGTCTTTGTGCAGTATCCTCCAATTCTAGACAATCTAAGTCAGCTATCATTTTTATTACACATTTTAAGGAAAATAAACTCCTTACTCATTCTAACCTCTACAAATATTTGCATCGCCTCTTCAACGAATATGGCCTGTATACCATGAGGATACATCACAAGTGCTTGCCTGGTGAATATAAAAACCCTAGAATGACCACTATATCACGTATTACTTATGCTCCAGTCAATGGTCTGAAGCGGTGATTCAGGTCACTCCACATCTATCTCACTAACTCAACACATTTGTATGAAATAGTTTAGAATTTTCCCAAATATACATAAACCAAGACATATTCTCATTAAAAAAAAAGAAGCTCACAACTAGCAGAAGGTAGACCTCAAACAAAGCAGGATAAAACTAAAATTGTGGTAAAGTAACTGAAAATAATGCGGGTGTGGAAAAAGTATTCCTGTGTGCAAATAAAGGAAAATACCCAAACGACAGGAATATAACTTAAATACATAATTAGAATAAATAGTATTATGACAAAATAAGTAGTACTCATGCAGGTAAACACTTAAGAATTAAGATGAAACACAACAATATATATAGTTTATAACTCAAAACACATTATAAATCAGATACAACAAGAACAAATTAAATAAAAGCGATGTCCATAAAACATGGAAAAGATTACGAACAGATATGAACCATAATTTAAGATAAGACTTATAAAAATATATATACATATCTTGAAACTAACTAGTGTAGGAAAACAAATACACAAATTCAAAACACAGGATGAAAAATTAGCATAATCAGCAGAGTACTAGTAAGTAAAAAAAAAGTAAATTGAACAATCTAAACTAAAAAGTAACACAATGAAAATTCAGAAAAGAAAGAAAATCTAATGAAAATAGCTTGGGTCATCATAATGGAACAGAAATAAATGTAAAACATGAAATTTGATAAAAAAAAAGAATTAAGTAGTTAAAACTAAAAGTACAAACAAATTATATTTTACACAAAATTATATTAGGTCGTCAAGAAATTAATGTAGCGTTTTGGAACACTTTCATTACCCCCCCCCCCAAAAAAACTACATCACGTATAATAGTTAAACGAACCACATAAACGTCACGTTAGTGTAACCTATATAATGTGTAAAGTTTAGTATACTCTAATCCCTTATAGTGATGGCACGCGACGAGACACACATTCGGCATGTAATGCTGTTTGAATACAAGAAGGGAAACAACGCCTCTGTTGTCACAAAGAATATCAAAGAAGTTTATGGAAATGTTTTGAACGTTCGCATGGTTCAGCAAATTTCGTTCAGGTGACTGTAGCCTTAAAAACTGTGATGGCAGGGGCCGACATATTGGAATTGATATTGATGCTCTGAAGATGCTTGTTGAGTCTAACCCAAGGCAACACACTCGTGAAATGGCCCTGAAATGGCATTTCTCTCATGAAACAATACGTAAACGTGAAAGAAATATGGGAAAATTCCATAATGAAGGTGCGTGGGTGCCTCACGAACTCTCCGATGATCATCGTTTCCAACATGTGAACGTTGCTTTGTCTCTTCTGGAGCATAATGCGCGTAAACTATTTTTGGACACAATTGTTACCGGTGATGAAAAATGGATTATCTATGTGAATATTAAACGCCAAAACCAATGGCTCAGTCCTAGACAAAAATCACTTCCGACCCTAAAACCTGGACTCCATCCACAGAAAGTGATGTTTTGTATTTGGTGGGACAGCAAAGGAACATCATTTTGAACTCCTCAATCCACAGCGGACTGTCAATGCAGAGATCTATGGTCAGAAACTGGAAGGTTTAAATCAAGCCCTTCATCAGAAGCGCCCTTCATTCGTCAATCGGAAAGGCGTTCTTCTTCTCCACGACAATGCACGTCCACATGAGGCACGATTGACGCAACACAAGCTTATGGAGTTGGGTTGGGATGTTCTCCCCCACCCACCATATTCTCCAGATATGGCATCATTAGATTACCATCTTTTTCGTTCGCTGCAACACCATCTTAATGGGAAAACGTATGCAAATGTGGAAGGTGTTCAAGAGGACATCGACATGTTTTTTGCTTCAAAGCCAAGTGATTTCTTTAATCACCGCATTAACGACCTGATTGTAAGATGGAAAAGCATAATTGATACGAATGGAGACTATTTCATTTAATAAATGCTTTGTTTTGATATATAAATTGTTCGGGTTTTTTCATCTAAAAAAAAGCGACATTAATTTCTTGATACAAATGATACCTGATACAAATGATATATGAAAACTAAAAAGGAAGGAAAATACTTTCACAGTGACAACATAAGGTGTCAGTGGCCTTTCTTTTATCAATATAAGAAGATTTTGTAGAGAGTGTCTTTGATCTTTTATAGCTAAAAATCTGCTGTGAAAGATGTATATTCTCAGCTTCTATTTACTATTCCCCATATAGTTTCATTCCCAGTGATGTTCCAAGTTGCCAAGCCACAAGTGTTTGTACATAGTAGTTTTAATTCTATTATTTAATGTCATCAACCATCAGGTTAGTAGGAATGGTGGTAGGTGTAGTAGCTGACGATATTTTTGTTATCTTGTGATGTTCCAAGTTGCCAAGCCACAAGTGTTTGTACATAGTAGTTTTAATTCTATTATTTAATGTCATCAACCATCAGGTTAGTAGGAATGGTGGTAGGTGTAGTAGCTGACGATATCTTTGTTATCTTGAGTGTTGCTGATACTAAGGCTTTGCTGATGAGATTAATGTCGTTTTTCTTTTTTCTATGGGAAGGGTATCAATTACTGCCACGATGATCAAGGCCTGGAAGATCACTGGCTTTGCCACTCCAGTAACAGTTAGGTCAAGGAAGGTAAACGTTCCTCTGTCATTGTGGGCTCATCAGAGTGTGTATTTCAGGTTTAACTAGTATCACTAGGCTCAAACATCAAGGTGACCAATGTCAGGAATCACGACTTTTTCATAGCAAAGGTAGGATTGAAAGCTTCCAACTTAACTCAGTTTCTGGTAGATCAGAGGCCCTGTTAGCAATGCAGTTAAGTTCACAGTCTAATATACTACAAGCCAATTTTTTGTGGGAAAACTCACTCATCTGAATGTAACGTAGATGTCACATCTTATATTAGTAATTATAAATACTCTTAGCCACTATTGCAGGGATGCACTGTGAATGTAAAACGTTTATACGACACCAACACATACAGATACTCATGATATTAAAAAGCATACAGGATCAAGAGAAAAAATTAGCATCAGAAAAAAACAATAGACCGAAAACTTTTGGAAAGTATGTGAAGGTCACATGCAGCTAAATTACCCAGAATCCCAATCCGGCCGTGCTTCTGATAAAGACCTGATTATTCAGTGCACGTCTTTCTTTATTACATGCAGGTTTATTTCACGTTGTCTGATTGTTAAAGTAAAAGATCCCTACCTCAATAGTGAAATGAAGTCATGCACTTCACAAGGAATGATCAGTGCTTCTAACATTGAAGATTATTTATTCACAACGCCAACCTGCTTAGTAAGACAAGGTAAACACAAATAGAAGAAAACACCCTCCAGAGGCCATGAAAAACCACCATATCAGAACATTATGGAAAGGAACTCAGAGAAAATCTAGTAAAAGCAATACACCTTATGTCAATACTTATAAAGTCTATGCCAATGTTTCATGCTGTATTAGGGCACAACTCCTTTACTGCACTTCAGGAACACTAGTATTGACCTGCCAGACCTACAGGTATAATACTATACAGCTATACACCATAAGGTTGAATCACTAACATGAAGAATCACTCAGAAACTTTCTGCAGGTAAAGATCCTCCAAACTTGAAAACAAACAAACATAATCTATATGTTTGAAAATAATGTATTGTAAAATAATTTCATCATAATGATATGTCAGAGTTCCCATCAACAGTAACCCAAAGGTCAGTGCTTTAAAATCTTATCTAACAACTCACGTGTGCCCCACCTTTGTTTATTTAGTGAGCATTGTGCAAGCCTTCAGCTTCAACACACTAGACAAATCAAGTGGAAAATCAATATATTTCATCAATTATATTTTACCACTTTATAAGTTGAAAGTAAGAAATGACACTTTTATTCAGTTGTTGATTTAACTACCATAACTACTGTCAAATGATTAATTTCAGATATAATAATCAATTTCTGCATACTGATCAATTTTCAGAGCAGTCTACTAGAATTTCCTCATCTGCTTCCTCAATGCCTATCAGATATGTGCTCTCAGCATCAGTCTCTTCATCAGTTGAGTTGACAGAGCCAAACCTACTCGTTCTTCTTTGATTTCAGGACCAACTCGTTCCTGAGGGACTCACCAGTGACAAAGAGCTTGAGTTTGATGACTGCTGCAGCTCAACGCTTTTTTCATTGAACAGTCAACATAAAAAATACGAAACAATTCAGGCGGAACCGAGTTAAGCCTGGAATTCATACACCATCGCCATGCCCAATAGCCAGGCTCAAAGTTTTCCTACTGCCATTTTTTATAACATTTCTTTTGACGTATAACTTCTTTAACCAATTAATATCACATAAATTCATGTGCTGCAATCATTGCAAAATGCAAACACTGCATATATTCTTGTGGACAATGTAATACATCTACCATATCTGGAAAGACATAAAACGGATCAGTTAGGAACTGTACTTTTCGTTCACACTGTTTGTCAGTTACACAATATGTCATCACGACATATAGTAAGAACTCATCACAATCAGTTCAGTCAATATTGATAAACTTCACAAGCATTTACTTGGCAAGAGGTATTACCTGTTTAGCCAAACCATCAAACTGAATACAATATGTTAACTTGTACATTTTCATCATCATTATTTTTAGTATCTTATTCAATTATCCAAGTGTAATTATAGATATCGTGTTTATCATTATTAAATACAAATTACCAATTACTTTAAATAGTGAGTTATATGTAGAACTAATTCGATTAAATTCTGGTCTCATTGTTTAGAGGTACAAGCTGCTCAGATCGTGAGCTTAGTTATGTTCTTAAAGTTGTGGAATGGGCAAGTGAATTGGCTTTTAACATTAGTATATTTTTCTTTTATTCATATTTAAAACATGCTTCCTACATGATAACTGTTAAATTTGGTTAAAACTGTTACAGATATTCGACCAATTAATCTATTTTTCATAGATGTAATAATTGTTCAAACCTTAGAAACAAAGTCATCAAATTATATTTTATTAGGTATTCCAAACTTGAAACATCTAGATCTTGTTAAAATTAAATATTGATAAAGCTATATTTGATAAACATATACTGTATTGAAGTTAACAGTATTTTCAATAATACATCTAATTATAAATTAAATTATGATCCCACTAAAACTAGGAAAGATTATTTAAGAGGATATCAGTTGAAGTTAACAAGGATTATTCATTAACCCAAACATACACAAATATTAGATTACTAGGGAGTTTTACAGAATTTTTATGGACTCCTTAAAGTAATAACGGTTTATTTGTTTGTAAACACAAAACTTTACCACCAACTTTAAAAACAGTGTACAATCAATAATTTGTGAGTTTTCCCAAAACTGTTCCATTGCTTGACTGCTATGTTAGAATATTTCTCCTCCCACAGTCGACATGTTGTAATTATGAAGGTATTATTTTATGTTACTACTAGTTATACATATGTTACTTGGAATAATTACTGACTGAGTTAATAGTCTATCTAAATTTTTGGCCAATGATAAAACGTTTTATGACTCCTAATACAATGACTCAGCCAGTGCAAGCTACAAGGTGAAGTTTGTCATATACAACTTTTTAAACTTTTACATTCTTGACAATATATTTGAATTTTGTTATATTCACATTTCATTTGTTGGCGTTAATTAACAGTACATATGTATACTAGGTGTAAAGCTGAAACTTTTACTGGAGTTAATCAACAGTAGATATGTATACTAGGTTTAAAATTGAAACATTTAATGGTGTTAATCAACAGGGCATATTTATTAGGTGTAAAACTGAAACAAGTGTTAAAGTTCGTTTTTGACAGTTTTTAGAAAAGTTAAAAGAAATATTGTTTCATAGATTTGGAGAAGGTTTGATTCCTTATCTGAAAGATTTTGCCTGTTTTGTTTCATTTCGTCCTTTATTATTTTCTTGAACAATTAAAAACACACTGAGGTAAAATATCAGTCCAGTTCGAACAGAATTTTGGTATTCTTTATTTTGCATATTAATACTTACAATAATCCATTAACAGGGTTATTGTTGTTGCTGTTGTTTTCTCAGTGCAAACCTACAAATACACCATGGGCTATCTGTACTCTGTCCACCACAAGAACTGAAACCTGGATTTCTAGAGCTGTAAACCCGTAAGCTTATCGCTTACCCACTGGTGGACTCGTTTAGTTAATTTTCCGATTTTTGAAAGGATAGTTTTGAATTTTCAACTGAAATTTAGAAATTGAACTTTCATAGCAAAGGTTATTACGCTGGTTTGGATATAGATTTTTTTACTAACATTCACAAACTATACAATTAAATGGTGGTTTAATTTGTAATGATAATCATGACAGTTTAGGTATTCCTAGACATATTATTTTAAAGCTTATGAATTTTGATACTAAAGAATCTTATTTTATCTGTAACAACACTAAAATAAAACAGATGAGGCAGCAATGGTTTCAAGATGTAGAACTTTCTGGACAAATTTATCCTTTGTTTCCTTGAAACACAGTGGTGTCTTTTAAACCATCATGTTAGTGAAGGTATGTTAATGATATATCTTTTACCATTTTAGAAGTAAAATATTACCAATGAAAACAGTTGACTTTGTTTATCAATTTATTTGTTCTTGTTGCATAAATCCCCCATGAGATGACTATGGATTCGAGTGCTTTGTGTTAATGTTGCTTTTTGGGAAGGAATGAGACATTTTTTATATCTTCCATTTCGTGTAAATTTTATGTAAAAATAATGAGTTACATCGCAAACGGTACGGGAATATATATGTTATGGTAAATATATTTGTGGAACTGCAAAATATAAAAGTTAGAAGTCAAGTACATCAATCTTATATTGTACAGTACTTTCTAGCTTATGGGAAGTAATAACGTTTTCTGTTCAACACGTCATACCTATTCAGTAACCATAGATAACTAATGTAGTGAACGTAGGTAATTTTCAAGGGATCTAAGTTATACAGTAACTATAAATAACTAAAGCAGTGAACGTAGGTAATTTTCAAGGGATCTAAGTTATACAGTAACTATAAATAACTAAAGCAGTGAACGTAGGTAATTTTCAAGGGATCTAAGTTATACAGTAACTATAAATAACTAAAGCAGTGAACGTAGGTAATTTTCAAGAGAACTAAGTTATACAGTGACTATAGATAACTAAAGCAGTGAACTTCAGTTATTTTAAATATTTGACTTTCGTTTCGTCATATATGTAAACTGACCAACTACGTATGTAATTTCTGGTAACATTAAATCAAAAACATGCTATATTCAACCTTAGATACTCGCATTTATAATTCTATAATCATTATTTTTCGGTGTTAAAAATCATGAAATCAAGTCTTTTTTTTATATTTTTAGTTTCACGAATACGCTTAATAAATGGCGATAAGCTCAGTCCGTTAAAATGTGCAAACACCAATAAAAAAAGCAAAAATCGTGATAGCTTTCATATGCCCCAGTGGTATAGCGATATGTCTGCGAACTTACAACGATAGAACCCGGGTTTCGATACCCGTGGTGAGCTGAACGCCCATTGTGTAGCTGTGTGCTTAATTACAAACAAACAAACAAGCTCTAATAGATTGAATTACTCAATAAGAACAAGTACAGGTTTCCTGGTGGGTCAGCGATAAATTTACAGAATTATAACGCTAAAATCTGGGGTTCTATTCCGCGCGGTGGGCAGAGCGCAGGTAGCCTATTGTGTGGCTTTACACTAAAACAAACAAAACATAGGTACACATAACTGTTAACATTAACCTTAATCTCTCTCACTTTCGACATAGACTTCATATGCAAAGCATGGGATAAAAAAGTACAATATGTGAAATAAAAAACAAAAGATCTATGAGTTTTAATACAATACAGTTCTCGAAGTTGAATTAAATATTATCTACTCATATTTTATGAAACCTACTGGATCTTTTTGGAATTATGAAGAAATTCTATCACTGTTTAAGATAATTGAAACAATTGGCTTGTGTTTTGCCGTTTAAGTAATTTAATATTTTTCAACTAGATTATTTCTGTAACCTGATAAAAAGATGAGGAAGTAACTGAAGGAAACAACCATTCATTCAAATAGAACTAAAACCTTCAATGGAGGAAAGTGCATGATCTATACTGGCTGCCAAGAACGTGTACTAAACTAAAACAATTGATATTTGAGCAGGAGTCGAGAGGAGATAATGTGCCCACTTTATCGATTACCCTGATCAATTAAACAAGCTTCAGTAAGAACTCATCATCTACCCGAACTTTGCAGATGTCCTAACTCTGTCGTGTTCATAAATTTTGCGTGCTAGGTTTCAAAGTTAAAGCCTGTTCTCTGTTGTTGAGTCAGGAAGCTTCAGCAGAAACACAAAGAACATCGGAGATTAAAACTCTGTATTCCTATAGCATTGGCAAATACACGTTGAAGGGCATTGATATTCAGTCATTCTAAAAGTAGCTCAAAGTATTTTACAAACCAGCAGTGAACGTTACCTATGTATATTGGAAATCATCGCTGTTCCACTTTAAAAACCAGCGCTCAACAACAGACAGTAGGCTGAAACTTAAACTCTAGCTCACACATTACCCGAATATTTTGCATTACACAACAACACAGTTCGAGAGTGTTTTCTAGAACTTTCCCCGTAGGATCATTATTTGTTACAATAAACACATGTAAACAAATGAGTCATTCCATACCAACATATTCGGCATAAAAAGGTAAGTCACATGTAAGACCTTCTTTAGGCAGTCATTCCTTTGAAACATCGTTCGTGTATTAGTGGCAGTCATTCAATAAAGTTCATCTATAGTACTCCATACGAAGCTGAATCAATAGAATGTTCCAAAATAACTTACACTCGAACGTGATGATGTCGGGAAGAAAATAATAGTATACTTTAAAACCGGCAATAAAATATTGAACAATTTCGGCTTTTTCAGTTCATACTGACATGACAAACCTTATAGCATTCTCCTCCTGGTTTAGTAGAAATTCTGTAGCTGTAATATGAAATAAATTCATATTATTCATACACATGTTTAAGTAAATGTTCGAACTTTACAGTGACACCTGAGAACACTAAGTATTTTATAAAATATTTTATGATACATTGTGAACTACAATGAAATGGGTTTATTTAACTTCTCAGTATCTGAAACTCTCAATTTTGTTAAGTACAAACTCCAAATTTAGCTAATCATGTTCCTAGACATTAGAAACAAACATCACTGACTATTATCTTGATAATTGAAACAAGTAACATAAGTACCATGTTACTAATCTATTTCAAACCAGTATCATAGGTTTTAATGTTTGTCAATAAAGTTGAAATATATACATTAAAATTCCATGCAGTCACCAAAGTTGAATAAAACTACCCTAGAATACCATGTTTGCCAGGAAAGTTGAAGCAAATACATATCACACTGTCGAAACATTTGAAACAAACATAATAGATTACTAGGTTGTTAACACAATTGAAACAAATACCGTGTTACTAATCTATTTTATACAAGTATCATAGGTTGTAATGTGTGCCGAGACAGTTGAAGACATTATAAGATACCAAAACATTTGAAACAAACACTACAGGATATCATATTGTTGCAACAAACAGTACAGGATATCACATTGTTGTAACAAACTTGTATCCGTTTCACACTATTCGTTGGAAATAAATACAGTTTCTGTGACATTCTTAGCTAAAGGCCTGGCATGGCCAAATGGTTAGGGAGCTCGACTCGCAATCTGAGGATCACGGGTTCGAATCCCCGTCCCACCAAACATGCTTGCCCTTTGAGCCGTGGGAGCGTTATAACGTGACGATGAATCCCACTATTTGTCGGTAAAAGCTGCCTTCCCTCTTGTCTTTCGCTGCTAACTGAGGGACGGCTAGCGCAGATAACCCTCGTGTAACTTTGCGCAAAATTCAAACCAATACTTCTCCCACAGTTCTGTTCATGTACGAACAAAAGGCCTGCACTAGTTTAAATATTTTATCTACTTTAATATGTTTTTAATTTTGCTTGTGAATAATTCTTGAAAGATGGATTATCATATGCAGTTTACCATATCTACAGAGTCATTCGAAAGTGCAGCAATAAAGGAAAATAGCGAGAGACGAAATTTTTCAACCGTCTCATGCAGAGTAAAAGTTTTCCTAAATGTTTCTAGCCTGATGTTTATTTACATAAATAAGGCACGTGTAATATTATAATATTTCAGCTTCGGTGGAATTTCACTCTGAAATTAACATTTCTTTACTCACTGAAAGCCTGCCTTGACCAAATAAGTTCATATGTCCACTAGTGAACCACTAAGGCCATAACCCGTATTAAGAAGATTAGGTAAACCTCTTATCGATTTAACTCTTTAAACACATTGGATTAAATGACAGTTTAGAATGATTTTCTAATCCTAACTAACACTATGACATTATGCGTTTATAGCTTATAAAAAGTAAGCACGTGAGCATTAAAATGTATGTGAGGTCTAACACAATTCATTGAACTTTCGCTCTCATTATTCGCTGACCAAGCCCCTGCGACATTTGACACCTAAATTACCCGACCTCTGGTGGTGAATGAATGAATGAAATGAGTCATTCGGAAAATCGTGTTGTTTAAATGAGTGTGGTAACAGGGGTGGAATAAAGCCGGAAATGTTTTATAGCTCTTCTCTTGGGGCCATTCGGCTTTAGTGATATAAGCTGACGGTTCTGAAGATAGATAACGCACGTGTAGATGAAACATGAGTACGAGAAGAGTTATATCTCGGGAGTATCCGGAATTGAGCAACCCCTGCATTAGTCACCAGTTTCTGCACTGAGTTAATTTCATACTAATACGGGCGTTATGTTAAAAGTTATGTATTTGTGCAGAACACCGTATTGAATGCAACACAACAAAAAACCATGTATAGACGTTTAGAAATGAAATGAAATTATGATTCTTGGTTTAATATACCAATCTTAGATCTAGAAATCAAATTCATAAAGAGTAAAACATCGTACGAGAGTAACTGCCCTTGAACTACCAAATACACTCGACTTTAGATCGTTCACTCCGAAGTCTGCTGTTCTTATTAACTACCAAAATATCTATGACTTGCACGAGTACAAGAAACGTTCTTCGTTAAACTAAATAGCTATAGTCTGCAGAAATACATAGCTAGAGTGATTGAATAATCAAAAGTGGACGTGATCTTCAAAATGTTCTATTAGTTAAATACGGTATACACGTATTTAATAAACAGCTAGATACGCAGATACCACCGATACGCAGCGTTGATCATATTCGGCTCTCAAAAAATACGAAAATGTGTCCGTATGTTCGTCGTTATCAACGGACACGGACCATTTTTGGCAGGACAATGAGAAATAATATTTTACTTATGTTTACCAAGTTGTATTAAACTCCAATTATTTTGACTGAGTTATAGAGCAAAAATAGCTTGAAAACATCGCCCCCCCCCCATGTTAACAGATAGGGATTTGTTTTTACATTCGTGACCTTGCTGTGACTTTGGCCCTCCAAAGGCTGATCATTTCTTAGTTGGCTCATAGTTCATATTTGTACCAACTTTCGTCCAAATCCATTCAGCCGTTTTTGAGAAATCTTGCTAACAAATACACAAACATAGACACACACACACACAGGGATAAAAACGTGAACTCCGTCCATCTTCGGGTGGCGGAGGTGATAAAAAAATTTTACCTGTGAATATGCTAATTAGTAGTTACAGAGGTATGGGTATATACTTTGCCAGGTTCTGGCCCCATAGTGTGCGGGTTTTCGAGTTTTTTGCAAATTCCCGAACTGCCAAGAAGTATAAAAATAACGAAACTCGGTACCTTCCGATAAAAAGAAAGAAAAAAAGAAGCGGTATTGAATTCCTGTGAATACCGACAGAATTTCAACCCCTTGTACTCAGATTTTCCCCTAGATGGTTGAAAGCTAATTTCTTCACATTGCACAGTAAATTCCATTTATTTATCCTTTTCTTACATCTATACCATTTACGTTCTAAATCTACTATGAAGCAATATTTCATTCCTGGACATTTATAGAAGCTGTGACAAGAACACTTCCCTGGCAGAATCCACAGTATAAATGTTATATTATTTCTAACTATGATTATTCATTAGTTTTGATCCTTTTCAGCGAAACATGCTATTATTAAACTTACTTTTAAAATTTTTAGAGAATACAAAATCGCAAAAGAAACAAAGGAAAACCAGAAGAGAACTACACTAAAAATGTCGCTGAACAGGGTCATCAGGAGTTGTTCCTGACTATCAGTACTGGCGTTTATTTTGGTCATCAGGAGCTGTTCCTGACGATCAGGCCCGGCATGGCCAGGTGGTTA
This sequence comes from Limulus polyphemus, assembly GCF_000517525.1. Lineage (NCBI taxonomy): Eukaryota > Metazoa > Arthropoda > Merostomata > Xiphosura > Limulidae > Limulus > Limulus polyphemus. The sequence continues at coordinate 198,330 of NW_013666139.1, forward strand.
AGGCACTCGACTCGCAATCTGAGGGTCGCGGGTTCGAATCGCTGTCGCACCAAACATGCTCGCCCTTTCAGCCGTGGGGGCGTTATAAT
>NW_013666139.1:198978-205812 GCF_000517525.1 Limulus polyphemus
TGGGAAGCTGTTCCTGACGATCGATACTGGCGTTTATTTTGGTCATCAGGAGCTGTTCCTAACGATCGATACTGGCGTTTATTTTGGTCATCAGGAGCTGTTCCTAACTATCAATACTGACGTTTATATTGGTCATCAGAAGCTGTTCCTGACGATCGATACTGGCGTTTATTTTGGTCATCAGGAGCTGTTCCTAACTATCAATACTGGCGTTTATTTTGGTCATCAGGAGCTGTTCCTAACAATCAATACTGACGTTTATTTTGGTCATCAGGAGCTGTTCCTAACTATCAATACTGACGTTTATTTTGGTCACCAGGAAATGTTCCTAACTATCAATACTGGCGTTTATTTTGGTCATCGGGAGTTGTTTCTAACTATCAATACTGGCGTTTATTTTCGTCATCAGGAGCTGTTCCTGACAATCAATACTGGCGTTTATTTTGGTCATCAGAAGCTGTTCCTAACTATCCCTACTGACGTTTATATTGGTCATCAGAAGCTGTTCTTGACGATCAATACTGGCGTTTATTTTGGTCATCAGGAGCTGTTCCTAACTATCAATACTGACGTTTATTTTGTTCACCAGGAAATGTTCTTAACTATCAATACTGGCGTTTATTTTGGTCATCAGGATCTGTTTCTAACTATCAATACTGGCGTTTATTTTCGTCATCAGGAGCTGTTCCTGACAATCAATACTGGCGTTTATTTTGGTCATCAGAAGCTGTTCCTAACTATCAAATACTGACGTTTATTTTGGTCATCCGAAGCTGTTCCTGACGATCAATACTGGCGTTTATTTTGGTCATCAGGAGCTGTTCCTAACTATCAATACTGACGTTTATTTTAGTCACCAGGAAATGTTCCTAACTATCAATACTGGCGTTTATTTTGGTCATCAGGAGCTGTTTCTAACTATCAATACTGGCGTTTATTTTGGTCATCAGAAGCTGTTCCTGACGATCAATACTGGTGTTTATTTTGGTCATCAGGAGCTGTTCCTAACTATCAATACTGACGTTGATTTTGGTAATCAGAAGCTGTTCCTGACAATCAATACTGGCGTTTATTTTGGTCATCAAGAGCTGTTCCTGACAATCAATACTGGCGTTTAATTTGGTCATCAGAAGCTGTTCCTAACTATCAATACTGACGTTTATTTTGGTCATCAGAGGCTGTTCCTGACGATCAATACTGACGTTTGTTTTGGTCATCAGGAGCTGTTCCTAACTATAAATACTGACGTTTATTTTGCTCATCGCTAGTTGTTCCTGACGATCAATACTGACGTTTATTTTGGTCATCAGGAGCTGTTCCTAACTATAAATACTGACGTTTATTTTGGTCATCAGGATCTGTTCCTAACTATAAATACTGACGTTTATTTTGCTCATCGCTAGTTGTTCCTGACGATCAATACTGACGTTTATTTTGGTCATCAGAAGCTGTCGTCTATTTTGTTTTTCGTATGCCTAATCACATACAACAAATTATGAATATGAAAGGTTATATAAATATAAAAAAGAGAGAGTATCTGTAATGTTTCCAGCTTCACACCTTTTGAACTACGTGAGTATTAATTGGTTTGTTTAGAATTTCGCCCAAAGCTACACGAGTGCTATCTGCGTTAGCCGTCTGTAATTTAGCAGTGAAAGACTAGAGGGAAGACAGCTAGTCATCACCACCTACCGCTAACAATGAATAGTAGGATTGACCGTCACATTAAAATGCTCCCATGATATCCCAGTGGTAATTATAGGGCTAATAATATTATAATTTGAGGCTCAATTCCTGTTATGATCTCAGCATAGATTGCAAACTGCTCAATTTTGTGCTTAACAATAAACTAGCCTGAGACTAGGAGTTGTATAAGTTTGGAAAATGATTCCGCCCCATCGCCTCCTACCGGTGATTCAGCGGTAAGCCTTGAGGCTTGTAACTCTAAACATTTGGGATATATACTCGCAGTGGGCACAGCGCTGAAAGCCCGTTGATGTAGCTTTGTGCTTATAAACAAACACAAATTACAATTACGTCCAATTATCAGTACATCAAAGAAATTTTATGTAGTTCTATTATACTATAAAACAAATGATCTTTAACGATTTACTTCCGTTTAAAAGCTATAATGTCCTTTTATTAGTAAGTGATCTGTAGCTCAATCATTATTATCTTAACAGAAAATCATTACTTTACCACAACATCAAGAATATGAAAAGTGGTCATCTGATGGGTAAACAACAACCAAAATTTGTCACTGTACCTCAACATTTCACTTGGCATCTTTCCTCTCTCTCTCTCTTTATTAGATCCATAATTCTATATCCTCATAAGATCTTTATATATTTTATATGTTCATAAGATCTATATCTTTTGTGCCTTTTCTTCTCTGCCATTTGTGGTCAAGGATAATGATGCTAAGACTAACTCATAATGATATCTACCCAAGCGTGCAAACAACTTCCTTGTGTCATACGTAGGTAATTAAATAGGACTACTATCGTGAACAGATACGAGTTACCTAGGTCTAGAGGAGTGTAGACAGTGCACACACACCTCAAAAGATGTTGGCATGCCACAGGCTAATTGAGGATTACATATAATGATAGAAGTCTGCTGGATTGTAACTTTAAGATTTTGCGGTGTTTCTAAGTCAAGAAAATAATTCATTTCAATAGCTTTAATACTACAATCGACATTTTCTTATGACACATAACCTAAGTTATAAGACAGGAAATACTAACAGGCATTGAAACAAAAAATAAAATGTGTATATTAAAACGTATGTAAGTACATCTAATTAATGACCAAGTACACTACATTTAAATTAGGTATATAAAAACCTACTTCAAGCTGTTTGTTGAACGTAAACAAGTGCCACATTTCCATTCTCTAAAAGTCCACTTGTGAATCAGCGGTATGTCTGCGGACTTACAACGCTAAAAACCGGGTTTCGATACTCGTAGTGGGCTCAGCACAGATAACCCATTGTGTAGCTTTGTGCTTAACTACAAACAAACAAATCATTCTCTTAGGAACGCTGTGAACGGTCATTCTGAATATGCCAGACATTCTCTTAAACGTGGAGTCAATCATTTCATTCACGCAATGTTTGTCAGATAAAGTCAGCGACATGCTCGTGATTAAAGATAAAAAGAATGTGAAAAAAAAGATTAATTCATAGTTTGATAAATAAAATAAAAACGGTGATGTTCATTAAGACACAGTACTAAGACAGCACAGTCATTAGAATGTTAAGATTTTGAAACAACGAGACAGAATTTAAGACAATATGTAACATCGTATGGTAGTTCTTACACGTTTCGCCCATAGACATAATTTATGCCTAGATAACTTTGAACTAAATATAACATGTAATTATTATAATTAATCACAATGATGTTGTATCATATTTTCTTTTAAATACAAGAACAGCATTGAAACAGTTGATTAACAACCTTGCTAACAAGCTGAGAGCAAAAATTACTTTGTGTGACTAATAAAAGCTTAGCAGCAGTTTGTTGGTTGAGATTTTATTAGTTGTACAAGATACTTTCACAGATTTCATGCTGTTTTTGAAAGCAAAAGAAATAACTTAGCATTGTTTAAGAAGTGTAGGTATTTTGTCAATCTCTTCTCAAACAATGCTAAGTTATTTGAAGACGTGTAACATTAAGTTGGTTTTTTCGTCGCTTTATTTGACGTTAACAACTCTTAGACATTTCAGTATGTATTTTGTCATTTTGAAATGTCTAAGAGTTGTTAACGTCAAATAATGCGACGAAAAACCAACTTAATGTTACACGTCTTCAAATAACTTAGCATTGTTTGAGAAGAGTAGGTATTTTGTCGTTTTCGAAACGTCTAAGAGCTGTTAACGTCAAATAAAGCGACAAAAAAAAACCAACTTAATGTTTCACTCTTCAAAGACTAGGCTGGCAATGTATTTATATAAACTGAGTAATTCTGAACTGTTCTACTAACCGGTGAACTATTAGAAACTTGACGAAGGAAGGATTTGTAGCGAAGTTAAATCGATCGAGGCTGGAACGTGTAAATACTACAGTGAATGGTGTAGAATGATAGTCGACTCACTTTGCAAATCTACAAACAATAACTATTCTTACCTTTGTTAAACAAGTGGCGTTGAAGATGTAAAACAATAACTGACGACTGTACCTTTTATCTAGCATTCTACTGGTTTAATCTTAACAGGTTTACTAGTTGTGGTTTGAAGAATCAAATATGTGATGCACAAACTCCCTTCATCCTCTACAACTATGGCAACCGGTGAATGACCATCATCGACAGAGCCCTCTCTCGTCGGCGTTCCTTTGCACTCCTGCCGCCAGTTGAAGGACCAAACCATGGAGTTGAGTGTTAACCATTGTGACGCAGACTGACAGATAAATTTTGTACAAACAGCAGGCCCAGGTTGTTTTATTTGGTTAGAATATTTTCCTACTGCTGTTTAAACGAACTTTAACCTAATTCTATTGGAATGACATTTCCATCAACGATATAGTGTTAGTTCTTCTACAACTAAAAGACATAAATCCTAAGACAAAACATTGATAAAATGACAATATATATTAAAGTTAGAAAACACAGATATATTATTAAAACCTAACGTAATAACAATATGATCCAGCATAATATATAAACCGGTAACGAAAGTACACCTGCCATTGTTTTAACAAGACCCTGTTCTGCGTGTCTCTCTAGGCAACTACCATAAGGTACAGTAACATTATTTCGTGCCAACGTAACCATTTTATTAAATGTATCCTCTTAATACAGGAAAAATAAATTGCAACTTAATTTAATATCAGTAAGTTATTAATAAATAAAGAAGATTATTTTGAACACATTTATTCATCACCTACTCCCTCCCCCTATAGTTCAGTGGCTATAGCGCTAACAATTGGGGTTATATCTCTGCAGTGGGAACAACCCAGATATCTCGTTGTATAGCTTTGTGCTCAACAACAAAGGAAGAAACTATTTATCACATTACAAATATATATATATATATATATATGTATGTGTGTATTATACTTAATATCCATACGTAATAGCATCTTAATGAAAGGGTTTAACTTTAATGAACACGCTACTTAAGTCAGGAAAACGAAATAATTTTTCACCTATTAACGTATTCACAGATTCTCATTTACTCTGGTTGGCTCTGTGGAAAGAACGCTCAACATACATTACATTGTTGTGCACAGTATCCTGTATAACTTGTCCCTCTACGACAGTTTTGTATGAACCTTATTACAGGAGTTGTATGATCATTCGTTTTAAATACAATTTTTTTAACAGAGTGTGAGAAACATAATTACACACTTGACATTTTCTTTCAGTTTTCTTGAAGCTAAATGTCGAAAAAAATATTCTAAAATTTCTTTGAAGCTTTGAAACTTTATTGACTATTATTCTTGAACTGAAAATAACATAAAAGTGTCGATATAAGATTTTAGCTGTTGTGATTTATATATGTTTGATTCTGCATAAGAACAATTTCTATACAAAAGTAAGTTTGTGTGCTTAAATACAGTTTTTGGGAGAGATTATACATTCATAATGTGAAGACGACAACTTTAAAATACATACCTTATTAAAGGCTAAAATATTTATCGGACATTTCAAGCAAATATTTTTAGTTTTTATTTCTCTATATTTACATAATACATTTTTGTATTTATCATAAAATATTTAATAATTTTATTTAAGTTTTTTCTTCTTAAATCCATTAAATATTAATTTTTGCATCAATATTTCAACATTAATTTGAGCAGTTGTGAAGTTAAAATACTTGTAACAGAAAAATATGTCATATTACTATAAGGAGAGGGTAAGCCGTGTATTTGAAAATAATTTTTTTTTCATCAAAAGCATCTGAATTAATATTATGATTAATTATTTTAATTTTCACGTGTTGTTGTTGTTTGATACTAAGCACAAAGCTGCACAAAGAGCTCTCTGTGCTTTGCCCACCACAGGTAACGAAACCCGGTTTCTAGCGGTATAAGTCCGCAGACATACCACTGTGCCACTGAAGACATTTCCACATCTAGATAATGTGCTTCTACTTCAGAAATAGAATTCAATTCAATTTTTAATTCTACTGGATAAGTAGTGTTAATAAAATTATTTATCTTAGGACTATTTCTACTGATCAAATTATCTATATATCTACAAGTAACGAAAAACTTTTTAACAAAGGGAGTAAATTTAGGGATGGCTAATATCAATCCTTCAAAAACAATGCAAGCAAGATCGTATAGATTGTACTTGCGTCATTCCTACATAATAACACAGGCACACAGTGTAATAGAATGTTAAAATTCCTACACAATAACAGAGGCACACAGTGCAGTTGAATGTTAACAAACAGAAGTAGTATATATTAGACATTATAACACAGGCACACAGTGTAGTAAAATGTTAACATTCCTACACAATAACACAAGTACACAATGTAGTAGAATGTTAACGGACAGAAATAGGATAACTTAGACATAATAACACAAGCATACAGTGTAGTAGAATGTTAACAGACAAAAATAGCATACAGACAAACAGTGTAGTAGAATGTTAATGGACAGAAATAGGATACAGGCACACAGTGTAGTAGAATGGTAACAGACAAAAATAGGATAAATTAGACATAATAACACAGGCACACAGTGTAGTAGAATGTTAAATTCCTACACAAACACAGGCACACAGTTTAGTAGAATGTTAACAGACAGAAATACGATAAATTAGACTCAACTGTGATTGAATAGTTATATAAATTGGTATATATATATATATATATATATA
>NW_013666139.1:206812-208711 GCF_000517525.1 Limulus polyphemus
TATATATATATATATATATATATTTGCCTACTATCTTGTTTGTATTGTTTTTTTAGCCCCCCCCTCCCAGTGGCACAACGGTATGTCTGTGGACTTACAACACTAGAAACCGTGTTTTGATACCCGTGGTGGGCAGAGCACAGATAGCCCATTATTTAGCTCTGTGCTTAACTACAAACAAACTAAACTAAACGAGCATTGTTTTCGAAGGATTGATATTAGCTACCCCTACATTTACTTTATTTTTTCAAAAGTTTTTCTTTACTTGTTTGCTTGTTGTTGTTTTTATGCAGTGTTTCAATAGACAAAGGAAGGTTCTATTTATAACCACGTTCTAAATACAAGAGGTTCCAACTGTAATATTTGTTGTTTATCTATTATTGGCTGGTAATTCCAGTTGTACCCTGTACCTAAGCTTTTCAAAGGAACACAAAAGTTCTGTAAAAAAGCTAACTTCAAGGGAGTAATGATAACATCGTTTACACTAGAATTATGATTTGTTTAAACTACTATTAGTTATCAATAATACTTATAAAAGCGGATACTCCGTTTGAAACTATATCTCCTCAGAGAATTTGGTTGACACCATTGTTTTGAATTTTGAAGAAGAACAAGAAATTCAAACTTTTTACTGTGTTATTTACAGACATTCCTAGAACTTGTGACTCAGTCATTACATAGCTATTGTTATAAAAAGTAACACTGTATAGTATTGCAAATCTATGATGACCTGTTGAGGAGATATTTAAAATAGTATTTCGATAAACATTCCGAGCCATACGAACATAGGCAGTGCTACCACCTACCTGATAACTTAAGACAAAAAGTTCTGGATTTATGACATTTTCAATAAACTTAATAATAAAGATATATATTTACAATACAGGTAGAATATGAGCTCCCATCGGAACTAACATTACTTGTTTAACTACCTGATTATTGAACAAATATAATTATTATAAATACAAAAACTTAATACATCTTTATATCTTTGGAAGTAAAATTTCTTTCTTCAAGTACTATGGAAGGATTACAATATTGTTCTATTAATGAATTCATAACACAAATTAAATATTTCAGTAGAAGTTTCGTATATAGAGTGATAAAGTCATATATTTGAATAGTTTTCACTTGTATACAATTATTCTAAAAATGGGTTGATTATTATCTAAAAAGTGTTTTTATTGTTCTTACTATTTATTTTTTCTAATTCTATGAAATAAAATATTAAGTAATTTATTTAAGAAAATGGCTGGTTGATGAATAATTGTTTTTATTGAACTGAAAATAAAACTAAATTTTATCAGTAATTTATGCACCTCAGGAATAGCATACAGGAAAGGTAAATTTAAAACATATTTGGTTTAAAATGAAGTCTTTTCTAAGCTTTATTCAAATTACTAATTACTGTACTCTTAGCTTTGTTAACAATTTTAAATGTTTGTGTATTATTAATTTCATTTATCATAAGTAATGCATAAAACTTTTTACAAATAAACCTATGGTAAAAATGGTATATTGTTCTTGCAATTCTTGGATCTTATTTCTTAATTAATAAAACGTCATATCTATAGGGAATTTATTTAAATTTATATGAGATAATTTAAATCTTATTTTATTAAGCACATAAAACTTCCATTCTAAAAACCATCTAGGCGCATCAAATGTAATATAATTAAGTTTCAAAATATATAATATTCCAATACTGTTTAAATAGATTTTAGAATAGTTTGTTTATTACAATTTGTGTCAATTCTATATTTAGATCTTTTTTTAAGAATTTCACACAATAGTTTATCTTTTACAACTTTTAAATTATCAGTAATAATATGTTTGTAGAAGTATCAATAAATATACTATTTTTAAATTCGCAAAGTAAATTATTTATTTGATCTTTTT
>NW_013666139.1:209189-214684 GCF_000517525.1 Limulus polyphemus
TTACTTGATCTTTTTATAGATTGATGATTGATTTTAGAAATTTGTAAGTCATTAAATATTTCATGTTTAAATTAATTACCACATATGACGTTTTTATTTGAGGTTTTTTCTTTTTTAAACATTTTTTTATTATTAACCTTAATTGATATTTTACAATATCTAAAAGTAGATTTTTGCATGATTATTTTGAAAATTATATTTGTTAATTACATTAATTAACGCCCTTGTTTAAGGAAGATTAATTTGATGAATCTTTTTAAAAATAATTTACATTTATTAGTGCTATAATAAAAAATACTATATAAATTACTACATAATTATAGAAAATCAATCTATATCTCTTATTTTCTTATTTTTATAAGAAAAACTAGCTAAAAAGAAAAGATTAGCAATACAGTAATCATTACTCAAACTTAAAGTAGTAGATTTTAAAATCTTGATTTAATCCATCAGGATATAATGTTTTTAACTTTAAAATACAGTAACTCTTTCGTTGGAGACTATAAGTTTTTCATTAACAATTTCCTATAAAGTTATTTTAGTAGAAATAAAAATATAAACTCTGAAATGCTTTAATTCTATATAATTCATTAAATTGTTTTTACTTCCAGATCTATATAAGTATATATATATATTTATATATGTGTGTGTTGTTCAAACTTCAAATCCGTTACATATAAAATTTGACCAATATTTTCCATATTATGTTCAGTACAAGTTAATAGATGAACTACATCATTTATTTTGTCAAAAGAATTTGTATGTATAATAGTATGAAAAAAGTAAGAGCAGGACATGTAAAACATATTTTGCTATTGCATCTTATTATATTTGCAGCAATATAGTTACTATAATTAGCTCGCTGGGCTAAATTACAGTTGACACAATTTGTGTTTTAGTTGTAAAAGGCAATAACGCTCAACTGCAGAAAACACAAAGATTAAACAATGTAATGGAAATGTGCGACATGGTCAGCAACATATCACATTCATTGACATATATGTAAAAGCTTATTTTGAGAATTAAAATGTTTTTTTCATCACAGGTTTGGGCTTATACCTCCTTCTGATATTAATATTTGCTTAATTGTAGCAATAGTGTTTTTGTATATATATATATATATATATATCCTAACAATTAAATAGAAATGGTGGATCTGGTTTCGACTTGATTCACTTGTTGATCTTGTGACAAAGCTCTGGATTTGGAGCTGAGTTCGAATCCGTGCTATACAACACAATATCCCCCATCCAAACACATACTTTAAGATGTGTGAGAGAATTATAAGAATGACAATCGATACTTTAGCATAGATGGTAGGACGATGAAGGACGGCGAAATATAGCTTTGGCATAATTACAAATTACAAACACTTAAGGATTGAATATCAAACAAAAAATTGACAATTAAAAACTCATTATTTGGTTCCATAACTAGGTAAACAGGAAATCCTCACGTTCAAAACCTTTTTAATAATCAAGTTTTGACTGCATTGCAGCATCATTGTGCTCCTGTTTTTTTACCTGTCTATTAGCCTAAGTTATAAGCCTTAAACTCCCATAACAGTGGAATCAGGTTAGATTAATAATTTGCTTGGACATAACTGAGTGAGTTGATATATGGAAATACCTATTTTTATGCGAAGACTAATGTGCACTGTGCCAGTTCTAACTTTTCTCTTGCTCCAAAACTCTGTATAAGAAAGTTTAAATCTTGCTTCATAAATCTAAAATAATCTATTCTCTACGAGTGGTCCAGCTTATTATATTAAACTTTCGTCAATTCATGCAGATCATGTTATGCCTAACATTATAGTATTTATCACTAAGTTAGTTTGCTCCTGATGTGGTGTTGATGGCGGTGAAACACTGGGAGGGCTTTGACTTCTATATTATGATTCATTAAAGGATTGGCAGCTCATTATACTGTCTAAAGTTACCATAAAAATACTCCTAAAGGAGCGACGTTTTAAAAACAGTTAATAAATTAGCTTTACAACCTATAATTTATTAGTTTAGCCTTTTGGTAATTATAAGTCTTCGTAAGGATTACCATTATTAATGTTTTCCTCCTTGAATATAGATAGATAGATAAATAGCAATAAAAGAGCACAATATCGTGTATAACAGTTAAAAAACTAGTGAAAAGCCCCATCGTAGATATAACAAACTAACAGAACACTTGAAGATAGGGAGATTAGTTCCGACTCATTCGTGTGTCCTCTTCAGTTTCACGTTGTCTTCTGGCAGGAAAAACTGGCCAACTACGTCTATCACCTTCTGAACTTAAGGACACAGGTGATAAGAAAGCTGTTTACTGTTTAGATTAAATTGACCATGGGAGGTATTGAAATTAGGTGGACTTTTGACTTAGCAAATTTCAACGGTTCGTCTTTTTGTGTAGTTATCTGTTTTATATAGACGACATCTGTGTTTGTTGGAAAACATGTGATTGCCCGTATGTGTGAGAAACGGTAATAAAAACTTTTGGTTCTATGGCATCGTAGCGTGCTCTTCGATCCCGATTGCGTCAAGAAATAGGCTTACACAACATGATCATTTTATGAAAAATGTTTTAGGAAGATATCAAAGTTAACTACTTGACCCATACACTACACGAATATCAATAAGAACCTCCCCAACTATGTTGATGTGATGTTTGCCACTTTTGAAAAATTGGGAATAAATACGATTATTTTTAGAGACAAGTCGTACTTCATAAGAATTATACAATAATTGCTATTCTCCAGTCAACATTAAGAGCATTTAAAACTGCTATTATATTAAGTTTAACGTGACAATTTATTTCTTGCTATTCTTTCAATGTGACTTGATGCTTCAGTTTGTTTTGTTTGTTTTGAATTTCGCGCAAAGCTACACGAGGGCTATCTGCGCTAGCCGTCCCTAATTTAGCAGTGTAAGACTAGAGGGAAAGCAGCTAGTCATCACCACCCACCGCCAACTCTTGGGCTACTCTTTTAACAACGTCACATTATAACGCCCCCAAGGCTGAAAGGGCGAGCATGTTTGGTGGGACGGGGATTCGAACCCGCGACCCTCATATTGCGAGTCGAGCGCCCTAACCACCTTATAGTTTTATCATTCTATTTATTTTTTCATTCTATCCTTTTGTTATTTCATTCTGTAACTTGGATACAACTTTTGTTTACTACAGGTAACAGTTAATTGTTTCAACAATAAGCTTTACTACTTAATATGTCGTTATAGAATCGAGTAGAATATTTTATTTAAACCGTTTGAAGTTTTGTACTTTTAGTTATGGTTTGTGTTTTAGTGGGACACGCCTGAAGAAGCTGTAAAGCAAAACGTTGAATGTCCAAGTTAAAAAAACAAACAACAATTTGATGTTATAAGATCATTTATTTCAAATATTAAAATGTCTTCTACGCACCAATATGCTTTACAAAAATTTAATAAGGAGTTTTCATTAGAAATGGCCATCTTAGAGCAAGAAAAACGTTTTTCTAAGAAAGCGAAGAAAGAACAACACAAAACTGAGACTTTTAAGAAAATATTAAGGAAAAATAACCTTAGAATCACAGTTTATGATTTTGTTCTTTTGCTTTGTTTTGTTTGTTTCTTAGAAGCTTGAAACTTTTGTGAAAAATATCCAAATCTCAAACAAAATATTTTTAGACTTCCTACTGTGCGTTACATTTAATCTGCCGTTTGTTCTTTCATCTTAAAGTTTGTTTATGTTTCAGATTATATAAATAATCATTAACTACTGATAACATGCTAGTTTAATTATCACAACCCTTGGTAAAATTAAATCCTTTAGATAAAAAGTTGAAGTAATCTTACTATAATGAACGTAACGTGTATGTCAGTATCTATGTATTCTAAAAGCTGATAAAGACAACATCACTGTAATCATGAACAACTCAGAATACATCGACAAAATGAACGCATCCTTTCCGATAAAAAGAAATTCAAAGCCATCCCAAACAACCCAGGAATTAACTTGTGGTGGAATGCTACAAGTTCTTCAAATACCTATAGAATGATAGGTTTCTTTTTTGTGAGTGTAAAACACTTAAATACAACATTTCGAGAACATTACACTGCAGTTTGCCTTCTGTCCATGAAGCCAGTTCAAGAATAATCCACACTTGGATAAAACTAGCCATTAAACACAAAATTCCTGTCAACGTCAAATTCTCTCAAAAACCTGGCCCTAAAATAAAATCGTTACTGAACAAAAATTATTAAGAATCACACAATACTAACGTCATTTACAAAATAACATGTAATAATTGCCCAGAATTCTACATCGGAGAAACGGGAAGAAAACTGGAAACCAGATTTACAGAACACAATAAAAACCGTCCCATGTTTTCCACCACTGCAACTAAAAAACTCACAGTAATTTTAAACAAAGAACCAAACATAAACAAACAAAAAATCAAGAAATCCATCTTAATTGAACAAAACAGCCCTACTCTAAACCAACACCCCTGGGGGCCTAGATACCTCTTCTAAGTTTTGCAGCAGTATCCGGTCATGTGATTTCTTTGTTCAATACTGTATATATATATATCTGTGTCAGTGTAAATTACTTGTACCTGATGATGACAAAACCTTGTCGAAACGTTGTACATTTGCTGTTCTGTTAAACTTATATTAAAGTTTTTCTTCATTACCCATTTAAGCCGTCTCCAAGTATTATTAAATATCTTGGGTTAATTAAGAACTAGCCTATGCACGTGATCAACCCAAGACAGCAATTCTCGAAATAGTTTCTATTTCCAATCTACTGAATGCTTATTTTGTCTTTAATGATTTTTTTTAAAATTCCTGATAACATGTCTATAAAGTCTAAAGTGTTCCTTTCAACTTGTTTTATACATTTATGTCCATAGTCTAAAGTGTCCCTTTCAACTTGTTTTATATATTTATGTCCATAGTCTAAAGTGTCCCTTTCAACTTGTTTTATACATTTATGTCCATAGTCTAAAGTGTCCCTTTCAACTTGTTTTATATATTTATATCCATAGTCTAAAGTGTCCCTTTCAACTTGTTTTATATATTTATGTCCATAGTCTAAAGTGTCCCTTTCAACTTGTTTTATATATTTATATCCATAGTCTAAAGTGTCCCTTTCAACTTGTTTTATACATTTATGTCCATAGTCTAAAGTGTCCCTTTCAACTTGTTTTATATATTTATATCCATAGTCTAAAGTGTCTCTTTCAACTTGTTTTATACATTGATGTCCATAGTCTAAAGTGTCCCTTCCAACTTGTTTTATATATTTATGTCCATAGTCTAAAGTGTCCCTTTCAACTTGTTTTATGCATTTACCGTATTTTTCGGAATATAAGACACACCCTTATTTTGAAGACAAAGTTTTGGGGAAAAAAAAGCTAAAGTCGCATTTGAAAGATTTTTATTGAACAAAAATTCAATTTGATACGTTAAAAATTAGTACATATTGTTCTAAACACAAAAGAGCTCAAAACATCAAAATGAAAA
>NW_013666139.1:214853-216243 GCF_000517525.1 Limulus polyphemus
TCACTGAAAAAGAGATCCATTCCAAACTTCTACTTGAAAACATATCAGTCGCACGTGCCATTCGCATTCAAAATTATTCCGGTCCTACCTTCATGATTCGTGTTTTGGCTGAGAATAGTGGTCCTGTAGATCATCTCCTGTCTAATGGAACCTTTCCTTTCCGTCACTGCCATCGGGCTGAAGCTTCCCGTTCTCGTCCCAGGCTCTGCGCTGTGAGAGGTGCCTACTATACAACTCGCATACCACTGCTAAATGCCTTAACCAACCAGTTTGTTCTCATTGTCGTGGACCTCATCTCCTTCGCCAATGCTCTCGCTTAAGCTCTCCTCCCCTCTGCAACACTTGCCATCTCGATCATCCTACATACTCCTCCAAGTGCCAGAGTAAGCCTACCCCATGACTGATAATCCTGCATCTGTTTCTTCAGTGCATACTACCAATACCCTTACCCCTCTGGCCAACTCTGTTGCTATGTCTCCTACCATGGAGGATATCATCCATTTTGTCACATTGATATGACAGAATGTCCTCCCCTTCCAACGTACGTTCGTTCTAAATCATATTATCTGTGCTGCCAAGACTGTCTTTCGCCTTCACTTTCAGACCACTTATTCTGGACTTAATTCTCACTTTCTATTTCGTTGTCTATGAGATCTGGCTGAGACTTCAAGTTGAAGTATTTATTTGTCAATATTCGCTCTCTTCTTCATACCCCCTCCTGGAGATCTTGTTGGATAGAGGCTCCTATGATTGTATTCTTCTTAATGAAACTTTTCTGAAACCCACTCAAAGGATCTATCTGTCAGGGTACACTCTTCATCGCTATGATCATCCTATGGGTCGGGCCCGAGGAGGTATAGCAATTGCTACTCGTACTCGCCTTCCATGCACCTACATTTCCTTCTTCAGTCCATATCTCCTCAACATTTGGTAGCCACTGTTTACTTACCATCTCGTATCATCACTATTGCAACAATCTACATTCGTCCCAGAGTTCCCTTGCCCTACGCCTTTCTCTCCTTTCTGGACCACTCTTTTCACAGCTATATTCTTGCCGAACTTGCCCGTTTTCAGTCCTACTTATGTTCCCTTTCTGGTTCTTTACTACCACTGCCAGCCCCTAGTTGTGCAATTTCTCCTTCGTCACCTGATATTGTCTTTGTTTCTTCCAACCTGGTTCCTTTTATCCTCCGGATTGTCTCCTCCATCTGCACATATCGCGTTTTCCCCATTTTCCACCTCCTGTGCTGATTTACACGCTTACCCTCCTATTATTCATTATTACCATTTTTCTTTTTTCGTCGCTTGGCCGACAAGAGGGCGCAACCCTCTACCCCCCCCCCCTGGATACGAATGAAATAACGCATATGTTGTTGTTGTTGTAACATTT
>NW_013666139.1:216508-222980 GCF_000517525.1 Limulus polyphemus
CATTTCATTGGTGGTAGTGTCCAGAGTCACTGATGAGGAGTGGAATTCTCCGAAACTAGTCTGGCTCGCAGACATACTCCCAATGAAAGAATAAACCATTCCAAGCTTTTACTTGTTGTTAAACAAATGTTTAAACAACTCTATTCAATTATTTTAGGAGATATTTGTAGTCATCGACCTAAAGGAGGTATTAAAAGTTTAGAAAATATCCTCAAACCGTAATCTAAAAGAAAAGAAAAGATTTTTAGTCAATAGTCTAATGAGATATCAAAATATTTGAAGATATTTTCAGGAATTAGTTTGATCGAATTAATACTTGAAATCTTTAGTAGATATTCTTAGATAGTATTGTGAAGAAGATATTAAAATACTTGAAAACTGATAATTCAATCAACAGAAATTACTTTTGTTGTGCATTTTTAAATGTTGTTCCTGCCTTTATATTTTATTTAGTAAATTCTTTTTCAGGGCTTGAGAAAATATTAAACATCATTTGACTTATTACACTTTAGAACTGACATCATATTTATCGTTAAAACCAACCATCATCGGATGAAATGTATTTTGCCTACTTTATCGAAAAAGATAATAAATAATAATAATATATGACTTAAACTATAAACGAAGAAAAGCTGGAGTGTACATTCTATCAATTCAACACTTTTAAATAGTTTTAATTTTGCAGTTGTAAAAAGCTATATTTTTCGCACTAGATGGCACTAGCTTATAGAGTTCAATATTTTCTACGATCTGACGTGGAGCTAATCAGTTGCCCTTCAAATGAACTCGCAAACCTCCTCTTTTATTATTAAGGGTTTAAAAAAATCATTTATTAGTTGAGTTTGATGTATTTCATCAACATACAATATGATAGTTTTACTTCTGAAATTACCCAGAAACAAATCTGAATAGTCATCCTGAGCTGTAAAGGAAAATATAAAAGAATTTATGATAGATCTGAGTGTAAACTATAGTGTCAAATCCTTTGTGAAAAAGCGGAATGGAAAACGTTCGACCATTATGCATAACAAAAAATATTTCATTGAGAGCATTTCTTAAAACATTGTCCTTCTACAATTTTAAAACTTGTAACCTAATAGTTACTGTTTCGAATGTTTGTTTGGTTTGTTGTTAAGAAGAAGGCTACACAATGGGCTATTTGTGCTGTGCCAAAAGCAAGTGTCGAAATCCGATTTTTGTGTTATAAGCCCTCAGACTTACTCCTGAGCTACCGTAGAGCATTGAAAATCAGAATTTTCAAAAGTCAGTCTCTAATTTCTTTAATGGCCAACCAAATATTTTATCTAACGCTAAGTTTTACATTATTTCTTCGGATCAAGCGTGGCCTAGCGGTTAGCGTGCCGAAATGTTAAACTGAGGTTCCCAGATTCACGTCCCGTTACCCAAAAAACAAATTGCGTTCCACTTTTTGTAGCTATTGGTGTGTTATAAAACTGACCACTAATCGGTCTTAGAAGAGAATGCAATAACGGCAGGTGGTGTTGACTAACTAACTACCTTCTCTCTCTTGTGTATCATTTGTAAATTAGGGACGACTAAGGCAGAAAGCACTCATATAGTTTAGTGTAAAATCCAACAAACTTTATTACTTCAAACCCTATACAGACATATCGCAATGAAACACACAAACTCAAACCTATAAACATTCAGAAGTGTTTGTATGATTGAAAACGGAAACACCTACACTATGCGTTTCATCTTTGGTTACATAGAAAACTTGAAGAAGTCACAGAATTTGATAGAGGAATAGAATTTTAAAAACGTAGAGCTTCATAATCTAACACGCAATTTTGAAGTAATTTTGAACAGTTATTCGTATAAACCTTTAGTTTTATCTCTACAGTATCAAAAATAATATACTATGTTTACTGAGAAACAAATTTTGGTACAATAACAACAGAGTGATATAACACACTCTACTAATTCTGCATATGACGACCAACTTTCAATATGAATTTACCTTTTAGCTCTACTGATTGTTTAGTTTCAATTTAATATTACTAGATCTATAACGTTGGAGAACTAATATACAAAAATAGCCTGTTTTATAACTACTTAACAACGTTAGAATGATTAAAAAGTTGCACTTCTTATAATCATACTTAGTCCTAGTATAATCTTTGTTTAAATATGACTGTTAAAATTAGCATTTCGTGAAGTTTTAACTCATATAAAGCCAGATACAAGTTAACCATAAGAAAGTTGGGCCAAGTGTCGATAGAAAAACCACAGACAGACAAAATATTTTGAAACTTCAGTTTTTTTTCTAAACATCCTTTGAACCCGTGATCCCATTATCATTTAACTATCTGTCTATTATAAGATCCGTCAAACTATATTGTTTATCTCCAGTGAAACCTTCATTCCCGGCTAATGTAAACGAAATACGTTGTTTCGTTCTTCGTCTCGTTATATAAACTTCTCTATACTTATCACCTCATTAAGAAGGTGAAAAATATGGATAGCAATGCTATCTTTTTTTGATCAGTCAATGTCTTTTTGTGAGTGAAAAAACAAATGTATTTTGTGCAATAAGAAAGTTCATGGTAGGCTAAATCCTGATTAAACCTGTAGAGAAATGATGTATTAATCATTAGGAATTTAAGGTAGGTGTATCTCTTGGGTGGAAGACAGGTAATACTATTATCATTAGGAAGTTAAGGTGGATGCATCTCTTGGGCGGAAGACAGGTAATACTATCATCATTAGGAAGTTAAGGTGAGCATATTTCTTGGGTGTAAGGAAGTTCGAAGTTAGCCAATCCATTAAATCAGGGAAGGCAAGTCGGTTTTAACTGGCGTTCCAAAATAACATAAAAAATATATGATGGTTTTAAGTAGCCCGTCATGGCCAGGTGGTTAGGGAGTACGACTCCCAGTCTGAGTGTCCCGCGTTCGAATCCTCATCCTACCAAACACTTTCAGCCGTGGGGGCGTTATAACGTGAAGGTCAATCCCACTATTTGTTAGTAGTAGCTGCATTCCCTCTAGTCTTACATTGCTAAATTAGGGACGGCTAAGTTACATAACCCTCGTGTAGCTTTGCGCGAGATTAAGGTTTAAAGTATATATATACACCTATATATTTTTCAGCGTGCCAACAAAACTTCATTGCGTGCCATATTTGGCACACGTGCCGCCTAGTTACCATTCCGGGCGAAGATAGACCTTGTTTGTTTGTTCGTTTTCAGATATTCGTACTAAGCTACTGAAGGACTACCCGCGCTAAATGACTAGAAAGAAGGCAACTAGTCGACAGTACCCTCTGCCAGCTTTTGGGTTAAATTTGTCCAACCGAATAGGCGAAAACTATAAATAAATTAATAAGTATGTGAAGGCAAATATGGAGCTTGTTTTTAACGTCTTTGGCTTTGAAGGTCAGTTGCTTAATGTTTGTTAACTGTTACTGTATTACTCTAGCGTTTACTACTAATAAACTCGATTAAAGCCATAATAAATAGTTTCTGGTCCTTGAGACTGCACTCAAAAATATAGTGCCAAACAACTACGTTATCACAAAAATGGATAACTCTGTTTTACGTTAATCCTCTATGGCTAAGCTTGATAGCTAATAACGCTAAAATTCAGGGCTCACCCTTCGCAGTGGACATAGCGCAGATTGTTTAGCGTTGTGTTAAAACAAAGAAGTTAGTTTAAGCCAAAGAAACGCATAAGAGAACTTGAACGTAAATGAAGAAACCGCTTATTAATCAATTTACAATAACTTTAATAATGTATGCCTAAATAAAACAAATTTGAATTAACTAACCTTTATCTGAGTGGTTATCAGGTTATTAGGGCGCTTGACTCGCAATTTGAGGGTAGTGGGTTCGAATCCCCGTCCCACTAAACATGCTCGCTCCCTTTCAGCCGTGGGGGCGTTGTAATGTGACGGACAATTCCACTATTCATTGGTAAAAGAGTAGTCCAAAAGATGGCGGTGGGTGGTGATGACTAGCTGCCTTCCCTCTAGTCTTTCATTGCTAAATTAGGGACGGGTAGCGTAGATAACCCTTGTGTAGATTTGCCCAAAATTCAAAATAAATATATGCAATTTAAAAGCACAACTTTTAATAACTAAAGCAGTAAATTTTCAATCGGGTATCAACGAATAAATTCATATAAAAGGAAGAATAAAAAGTTTATTCTATCTCTATCAAAGAATACAAAGTATTGAATACGGATCTCAAAAACAAAAATCGCGTTTCAATAAGACGATAACGTGCGGTTCCTTCTAAAAGCTAATATATTGGTAATAAAACAATTTAAAACACAAATAAATAACACTAACTGAAAATTGTGATACAACAATAATAAGATAATTTGCAAAAAAAGGAAGAAAACGTGACATGTTTGTAGTAAATCATCCACAAATCTAACAAACTCTCGATAAACTTCAAAAACTTTAATCTTATTCCCAAAGAAATCCTTACACCTATGATTTCTGTGGCTAGTGATGTCCTACCAGAGGTGTTTCGTGTGTCTAACGATGTCTTGTAAGATGTGGTTTTTGAACCTAACAATGACTTATGCAACCTGATTTCTTTGCATTACTATGTCTTACGAAAGTTGATTCGGTTACCTACTAGAGTTCTGAAACACCGATTATTGTACTTAACAAGCCTACTTCTATAACTTAGGGGTGTCGTGCTAATGTTAGGTTACCCTTCTATAAAGTTCAAAGTTGAATTCTGTGTATAAGGACATCTTAATAAAGTTGGGTTATATACCTCTCGTAGATGTAATAAACATAACTCAAATCATATTTGTTCAGTTAATATATTTTACACATTAGAAATTGAATTATACAATCAAACTTTAATTGTTCAATGGCATAGCTGTTTCTATTCTACAATTTTATGTTCAAATTTAAGGATTTGTTCTAATGTTAAAAGGATCCACAATGATCAATGAAGTTTCAAACGTACTCGAATTATTTTTCTAAAGTTTTCACTGCTGTCGGAAGGATAGAAACCGTTTGCAATAAAGACGACGAACAACTTCAGATAAAAGTTTTGTTTTTATTCTACCCAACATTTCGGCTTAAGCCTTCTTCAAGGGTCTATGAACGTTGCAGGTTACCTTGAAAAAGGCTTAAGTCGAAACGTCTTCGTTGCAAATACGTTCTCAAATTAGCTCAATTAAACATATCATAATGTGTCCCTTTTACTGATAACTCTGAATAACATACTAAGATCGCGTGTGATCCTGTCCTTTCCCTAATATTTGTAATAACCTTAGATCAATTCTTGTGGAAGGATACATTTTGGGAACATAGTGTTTCTCTGCATAAAAAAGGTCAGGTCCGAGTTTGTAAGACATGTTTCAAATGCTTACGGTAAAATATTTAACATATTTTACCATTAAGCTTCATTTTTAGCATAATTTACCAGCGTACGCCACTTTGTGACATATCTTATCAGCGTATTATATTTTAAATTGTAAATATTTTGTGATGTTTTTATCGTTTTAAATCGAACCACTGATCTTAGTATTGTTAAGTTCGTAAATTCGACATTGACCCACCTGGAGACAATATTTTTCTAATGTCGTTGGTTTTACTTTGTAATTTGCCCCCAGTGGTACAGCGGTATGTCTGGAGACTTATACTACTAGAAGCCGGGTTTCGATACCCATGGTGCGCACAGCACAGATAGCCTTTTGTGTAGCTTTGCGCTTAACAACAACAAACAAATAAACCTTCTAATTAAGAAACAGCCTCTATTAAACTAGCGACATCTATTTCAAATGTATCGTATTGTCATTGAGAAAGCAACCAATAAATATGATATTTGGGTTGCTATGTAAATGTGAGGTAACAAACATATGGGTTAGTGTGAAACCGTGAAGTAGCAGAATTTTGGTTTGTATGTAAAGTAAAAGACACGTGCGTATAATTTGATAAAGTTTGTAAGTTTTGAAATATGTTTGAAATTATAGTATTTGCACAATGTGAAAAACTTAAAATGCTCATCTCACATTAACTTGTAATGTTACATATATATATATATATATATATATACATATATATATTAATTATTGTTGCAATGCTATCTGTGAACTATTGTTTAATGTGTGATAAACTGTTACGGTGACATTTGTGTACCATTGTTTAATTTGGGAAAATAACAACACCGGCAAATATGTAAATGCATGTTCAGTTAACCTGTGATTATACGGAGGTTAAAGTATTTCTTTTAAAACAGGAATAATACTGTAAAGAACTAATTAGTGACAACGATGGTTTTTACAGCTAATTATCAAAATGATGGTCCATAATCTTATGCTTACTATAAGGTGCTAGGTATTATCGTGTTGGAAACATGTTTTCTCTGTTTGACAAAAGTATTATTGTGTTGGAAACATGGTTTCTAGGTTTGATAAAGTATTATTTTATTGGAAACATGGTTTCTAGATTTGATAAAGTATTATTTTATTGGAAACATGGTTTC
>NW_013666139.1:223522-225554 GCF_000517525.1 Limulus polyphemus
TTATTGGAAACATGGTTTCTAGGTTTGACACTATATCATTTATTTAGTTAATGTTGGTGTTCATAATTTAATTAAAAATAGTATAAATTATATAATTGCATAAATTTGTGAAAAAGTTAAATTTTTAGAGTAGTATTCGAAACTATCTAGAAGCAAAGTAAAAATTAAAATTCAAACAAACACTCGAAATTAGTAACATATCGTTAAAAAAGTTTTAACAGTTTAAGAAAGTTTCTGATTCATTAAGGAAGTGAAGCATCATATAAGGAATACTTGATTTCGAATTATTTAATTTGCTCTTACATTGCAGTAATTTACTTAAATAATTTCTATTTGCTTGGTTAAATGAATAAAACCAATATCCGGTCAGTTAAGATTGCTGTGATATATTCTAATAAAGACACTAAAGATATACATAAATTTTGCTCAACACATACACTGTGGTATATATTAGATCTTGGTATGACTGATTGTTTTTTCAGTTTTGTTTCAGTGAATACTCCAGTAGAGTGTGATTCGCCATCGACAAGATGCGATGTATTTCAAAATCAAAACAGATGTGATATCGTATTACTAAAAAATTAGTAGTAAATTAAATCACAACTTTTAATATTACCAATCTTTGTCTCAACAAAGACTTTGTATGTTGTAACCAAGTCGTTCTAATAGATGTCTGTCAGAGCGAAAGGCCTTGTTGTAAATGGTGTACAACAGATAAATTTTAGTTTCAAATTCTATTACTCGCTTCTCTTGGTAAGAACTCGTTATTGACCAGTAAAGAAAAACGTGATTATAATTATTATTCCAAACAATTTTCAACGAATACTCGGTCAATAATAGTTATGTTACGACAGCGGAAGTCACGTGACGCTGCTAGCGCATGCGTGACTGAGTTTCACGAATTTTTAGAGAAGCTCGAGTGTGATCGAGAGACGCCTCTTTGTTAGTATATAAGACTGGCAGAAAAAGCCTGCGGGAATGAATGTATAGTTAAGCGAACAGTAATTACGGATTTTCGGGTAATATAGAGTCAACAATAGTTACTAGTCTGAAGCCTCAGTTACTCTTCTTTATTTAATATCAGTGTCAGAGAAAAAAATGTTATAAATAAAATATTACAAGAAGAAAACACTACACCTCGGGTATTGAACAGTATGTTTGTTTGTTTAGGTAGCTGATGTAAAATTCGGTTTAATAAGATTTGTCTTGAAATGTTCTCTTTCTGGAGATGTGGGATTTGCATTTTCATGAACATTGTTAACAGAATAAACTAAATCACAGAAAAGTCGACACATATACTACTGATGTAGAATTCAATATTTGTTTCACTATGAATAATATCATACTTAACTCAGAAGTGATAAAATAAAACACTGCGGTCCGAAAATTCTATTCCATTTAACAGAGCGTGAATCTATATTGTAACGAATTTATTGTTATGTATTTATTTTTAATATGAATGTTGTTTAGATTAAATTTGTATTTAAAAATACGCATAACTTATAGTGTCAGATATTTATTGCGTGTAACGAATTTGTTATATATTTATTTTGATGACAACGTTTGTTTAGAATGAGTTTATATTCAAAACCCTGCCTAACTTACAGTGTTAGTTACGTATGGTGAAACTCTCGCCAATTCTACAAGATTGTAGAATATTCGTGAAGGCAAGAATCGACAATATATCCACTTCCGTAACCGGTTAAATATAGTTCGGTATTGTTGCCCGAACATTCGAAAACAACATTTCCTGCACATAAAATGACCAAGCCCACAGAAGAGAGCATATAAGTCTGCTAAGAACTTGTTATAACCGTGTACACTATAAACCATGATTTTGCTAACCTTTATCAACCGTAAAATATATGGCATTTGACCAGGTACAGTTATAAATTTCAAACGTCAGCGGATTCTCATCGGACATTAGTGGTTTTATGACAATATTATCTTACTTTGATGGTCCAACAATTCGGTGTTTCTAGGTTTGTATAAAGTATTGTTTTATGGTAAACTGATGGTTTCTAGGTTTGAC
>NW_013666139.1:225610-230073 GCF_000517525.1 Limulus polyphemus
TATATATATATATATGTTAAAACGTATTTGTGTGAAAAACGAAGCTAGAGTGTGTCAATCTTGTTGGCAAATAGCGTAAATTAACTAAATTGAAATAGGCTTCGGACTATTTCAAATTCGCAATACGTAACAATGTGTATTCCATTCTTGCTACATCTCCAAAAGTCCAATGTTTCCATTATTGTTCCCTTTCAGTATCTCAGAAGAGTACAGTAGAAGTTTTACTTATTATTGCCATTTTTTTACTAATCAAAATGCGTGGTAAATTAATATTAAATTTATAATGGTTTACTTATTTCTCGAATTATACAAGAAGTGGTATATAGCGTTTCGAAGTTTATTTTCTTCTTTGTGAATGATTGTAGAGAAAAGTACATTGTATAATAAACACAAAATTAATCTTACTACCAGCAAGATATTCCGCTAGAAATGCGTACATTAGACGTGCAAAGAGATGAACTAGATACGAAATTAAACTATTCGCACAATAAAGGCCTAAATGTTGGTATCACTAGCCTACTATCTTCGGAGCGTAACAGAGTGGTTATCAAGAATGACGTTTTAGCGTATGTGTGTGTGGGAGTTCTGTGAAGAGAATCCAACTGTAACAGAATGCTATAGTAAACTACCAGTTTTTGAAGATTAAGTTAGAACTTCACAACAGAGGGTTGGATAAGATACGTAACTTGTTAACTCGTGAGAATGTTATATATCAGTCGTGAGTTCAATAATAAAGGTGAATTTCATTCTTCGATACGAAGCAGAGTAATATGAAACATTTATTAATATTGCATATCTGTGGATACATTAAAATGGTTGTTATGCAAAACGCCGTAGTGACATGAAATGTTAAATAAACGGTCTTGTTGTTGTTGTGGTTTGCTGGTTAAGCACAAAGTTGCCCAATGGGCTATCTGTGCTCTGCCCGAAACGGGTATCAAAATCCGGTTTATAGCATTGTAAGTCCGCATACGTACCGCGGGTGCCACTTGGGGCAAACGGTCTTGACATTTATATATTGCGGTTAACTTTAATAGTCAATTCTGGAAGACATTTGAAAATTATTTTTGAAATCTACGGAATCAACTTTTGATTTTTCATATATTACTACTCAGTGTGCAGAAAGAAACCTTGTAACAAACTCTTGATTAGAGTAATCTTATTTAGATAAATTATACAGTGTTTTAGGATGATTTAGTCTCTTTATGCGAATTTTGAAATATAAAAAAAATTGGTAGATGCACAAAATATAGTGTTAATTTTTGCTCTTAATTTTCCTTTCTACAACTATCTATTGCTTATATCGTCTCAAAATACTTGTTACTTTATTGCAACATTTGAAAGTTGCTAACTTTACGCCAGATGGCGCCCAACTCAGAAAGGTCATGATTTTTGATGATTTTACGGTTTCTAATAACTTCAATTTTGAACATAAGAAATATTATGGTTTTAACGTCAGAATATTTTTCAAGTAATGGCATCAATGTTTTAAACCATGACAATGGGAGTGAAACTAATAAAATCAAAATGTTGAAAGTTTTGTTTACTAAGTTGCTAAACTTTATCATTTTTCAATCGCGAAGAATACAATCCGTAAATATTAATTTCATTATATCAGAACAATGTAAGTGTCAATCAAGAAATATATAAACGAAGTTATCTTTGCTTGTTTTAACCAAAGAGTTTTGGACAAGGAAGAACTAGGGAACGTCTATCATTGTGTCTATTGTTTGTACAGTCAGTTATACATTAATTAATCGTATCGTGTAAGTTTGATTCACGCTAGTTTTCTGTTTTCTAGCACTTTAGAAAGTCTTTTGTTAAGATTTATAAGTTCCTAAAAAAACTGTGCTTTTAGAAATCAAGAACTTACAACTTGTTTTTATTTTTCCTTCGGTGTCTACTTCCAACACAAACAATTACATTTTTCTTGGACTATCTGTACTCTGTTAACCGAGTGGAATCGAATTCCTGATTTTTGCGTTGTAAGTGTAAACTTACCATCGATCCACCGGGGGATATTTAATATATAGATTGTCTGTTTTTGAAAATATTATTTACTTAACAGTTCCTGAATCTTCTGCTAATTGTGGATACTTATAGTTTCCTGTTAAACACAAGCGCACCTGAATACTGCATAAGCATAACATCTGATATTATATAATATTTGTGAGTTAACGGAACAGATAGGGTCATAAAGTCAATTGCGAGGGCTACACAGTGGTCTATCAGTACTGTGCCCATCACGGGTGTCGAAACCCGGTTTTTAGTAGTATAAACCTTCAGAGTTTCCGCTGAGCTACTAGTTGCATGATCTGAAAGAGTCTAGATGACAGTAAAGAATCATAATGAATGAAGAGAGATTAAATGAATTTGGAAAAGTGAAAGAAGAATCGAGAAACTATTAGCGATTCCAAAGAGTGAATCACAATAATCATAGTGAAAGCAGAGAGTCTTAGTAAAACAAGAAAAGTTGAAATAATTTTACGGAATCAGGGTAATTATAGTGTAAATCGATAAACTACTGGTTAATTAAAATAGACTTATTGAATCAGGAAAATAAAACGAAAGAAAGAAGGACAACCTCGGTGGAAAGATGTGAAAGTAATGGGTTGTACTGACTAGCCTTAAGAAACTGTCATGATTAGGACATGAGGACTGTGTGATGACATTAACACGTTTAAAAAGTGAAGAACGACATCTTATGTAGTTTTGATAAATGGAATAAAAGTATTTAATTGCTGTTGTGTTAACGTGCCATTGAATTGCCTGTAAGCACTCTTTCCAATCTACTTTACCTTGACAAGATAACAGTTACTTGTTCAGACATAGCAGTTGTATTTGACAAGCTGACCAGTTCTTGATTGCCATCAAATGGATCACTCGAGTCCTGGATACTATCTATCTCTGTTGAGACTGCAGCCTCTCCTTCCATAGTCCTTGATTTCTGGGATTCAGCATGATTGCACATCATACTTGTCGAATCCCGAGATTTCCCTGTGGGTGCCTACTATTTATACATCGAAACATGTGTTTGACAGTCAAAATGATAGTCATAATTGGAGCTATCATAAAATTGTGTTACATATGTCAACACTGCTGATTACAGAAATATCATTTTATATTTTCGTGACTTATAAAACCTAAACAATTAAAATAATATTGTTTCTTTAGGTGATGTGAAAGAGAAAATAAGGTTACTGAAAATGTTGGCTATAAAATTACTTCTGCCAGACTGCTACTATACATTTACAAAAACCTGGTAAGACCTAAATATGACACCACTCACAATTTGTCACTAAACTAGTACCAAACAGCCTGCCAGGACCATAGACAAAGTGGCTAAAATACACAGTGGCTGTTCTTTCGAACATGGCAACAACCAGTTACTTCATTATTACGAGGCAACAGCTAAAAATAAAGCCTCTATAAGTTCAATGGTGCGCTGATTTTGTTTTACGAAGTTAAATCTGTTTAAACCCATCCAACCACAATGATAGATTATTCTTTGTCATAGAAGCCAACTAGTCGACCTTAGGTTAGAGATAATTTTGTACATGTAATTCACAACTTTTCACAGTGATTGTAATGCATTCACTTGTAACAAACATCGGAAGTGGATAAATGTGTAAAAAGAAGTTAGATGGATATCAAGGATAACAATATAAGAACTTTTGAAATTCACTATGACAAGACATGTCACTAATGGTATCTTAAGTTAACATTTTCTCAGTTTGTTTCTATAGAGTATAGAATTTGTTGGATTGCTCGAACATTTCAGAGTTTGTCAGTTTGCTTCTATAGGGTGTAGAATTTGTTGGATTGCTCGAACATTTCAACGTTTTACTTTGTATTAGAAATATGGATGATGTTTTAACAGGACTTAAATAGCAGTTCGTTGATCCATGTAGAATTTAAACAATTTCCTAGTCCAAAGCAGGTACTGTGTTTTGGTAAGCATTTATATGCCTTTACACGCATCTCAAAGTAAAACACTATCAGTACAACATTAAGTTTATAAGGCTGAACCACCGATACATATAAATGCTGTTTTTGTTTCATGTTTTCATGGAGATTTCATAAACAAATTTGAATCGATCATAGAAAAAGCTCATGAAAGTTTTGTTGGTCGCTTAAGACTTCAAGCTTTCTCGTTGTCGTGACTTAAGATGGCAAAAGGTTTCTACAACTATATTGTGCCATAAGCACAAATGCTAAATCTATAAAAAAAAAAGCAGTAGTTTCTCTTAAATCCCATATAACCCATCATGACATACTTTTTTATATTTTCTGACGTTTTATATATAAAACACTTATCACTTATCACATGGCCAGGTGGTTAGGGCGCTCGACTCGCAATCCGAAGGTCGCGGGTTCGAATCCCGTCACACCAAACATGCTCGCCCTTTCAGCCGTGGGGGCATTATATGTGACGGTCAATCCCACTATTCGTTAGGTAAAGA
>NW_013666139.1:230094-231043 GCF_000517525.1 Limulus polyphemus
GACTAGCTGCCTCCCTCTAGTCTTACACTGCTAAATTAAGACGGCTAGCGCAGATAGCCCTCGTGTAGCTTTGCGCGAAAATTCAAAAACAAACAAACAAACTTATCACTAATTCACTTGTCCTATAGTTTCAGTCCCCCCAGTGGCACAGTGGTATGTCTGCAGACTTACACTGCTAAAAACCGGGTTTCGATTGTGCAGCTTTGTGCTTATCTTCAAACAAACAAAATAATATACTTTTCATTTCGATAAGTAATACGTTGTACAACATTTAATCGTCCTAAAAAGGACAATTATTTAAATCTCCTAATTAACTTCCAAAACTTGAAATTGTCATGAATGTACATATATTTTTCTGTATCGTTATATGTAAAGTGGAAAAATAGATAAATTTGTTTCTATTGACTCTCAAGTTCAGTGGCATACAACTTATTTTGGATGTAAATTATATTATATAATGATAAACAGTAAACGTGATGTATTTATAAAATGTGAAAAAAAATTGTCTTTTCTTGTAAAACCATAAGAAACAACAAAATTGAATTATTTTGTCAAGCAATTTTACAGATTTTGTTCTTAAAAGCTTCAAAAGTTGAATGTATGCATATTATTTGTGATGATACTAGATAAAGTCTTTTTTTTCTAGCTTGAAGTTTTGTTAATAAGTGTTTCAATATTTGTGATACTTAAGTCTATGATTTTACTCACGCATATTGATGATAGTATTAGGTCGTCAAGAAATTAATGTCGCTTTTTTAGATGAAAAACCCGAACAAATTATATATATCAAAACAAAACATTTATTAAATTAAATAGTCTATGATGCTTTTCCATCTTACAACCAGGTTGTTAATGTCCTGATTAAAGAAATCACTTGGCTTTGAAGACAAAAAAAAAAAAAACATGTTGATGTCCTCTTTAACACCTTTCACATTTGCATACGTTTTCC
>NW_013666139.1:231999-243851 GCF_000517525.1 Limulus polyphemus
TGGAGAATATGGTGGGTGGGGGAGAACTTCCCAACCCAACTCCATAAGCTTGTGTTGCATCAATCGTGCCGCCACATGTGGACGTGCATTGTCGTGGAGAAGAAGAACACCTTTCCAATTGACGAGTGAAGGGCATTTCCGATGAAGGGCTTGATTTAAACATTTCAGTTGCTGACTATAGATCTCTGCATTGATAATTAGTTGTGGAATGAGAAGTTCGAAATGAATTACTCCGTTGACGTCTCACCAAATTCAAAGCATCACTTTCTGTGGATGGAGTCCAGGTTTTGGGGTCAAAAATGGTTTTTGCCTAGGACTGAGCCATTGTTTTGGGCGTTTAATATTCACATAGATAATTCATTTTTCATCACCAGTGACAATTCTGTCCAAAAATGGTTCACGCGCATTACGTGCCAGAAGAGATGAAACAACGTTCACGCGTTGGAAACGATTATCATGGAAGAGTTCGTGAGGCACCCAAACACCTTCTTCATGGAGATTTCCCATATTCCTTAGATGTTTACGTATTTTTTCATGAGAGACATGCAATATCAGGGCCATTTCACGAGTGTGTTGTTTTGGGTTAGACTCAACAAGCGTCTTCAAAGCATCATTATCAATTCCAACAGGTCGGCCCCTGCCATCACAGTTTTTAAGACTAAAGTAACCTGAACGAAATTTCTGAACCATCGTTGACATTAACGAACGTTCAAAACATTTCCATAAACTTCTTTGATAGTCTGTGTGGCTACAGAGACGTTGTTTCCCTTCTTGTATTCAAACAGCATTAGATGCCGAATGTGTGTCTCCTCGTGTGCCACCACTATAAGGTATTAGAGTGTACTAAACTTTATACATTATATAGGCTACACTAACGTGACGTTTAGGCGGTTCGTTTAACTATTATGCGTGATGTACGTCCTTTTTTTGGGGGGGGGGGTGATTAAAGAAAGTGTTCCAAAAGGCGACATTAATTTCTTGACGACCTAATATGTTGGGATATGGTGAAACACGCCAGTTGTATGCTATAAGAGAGAAGTAAGGTCTAATATTCAGTAATACGGGGGACAGTCAGTGCAGTTACAGATTTCAAATGTTTGATATGTTTTGTAGATTTTCTAAAATAAATAAACTTTCTATGATGTCCCTTATGTTTCATTTACGGTGATTTATTCTCTGGCTAAAAACCTGCTAGAACGAGTATCTACAACAGATATTATTGCAATGGACCGTAGAACAGTATTTTATAAACTAAGATGTTTTTGTAAATAGTATATCTTCAAGTTTTGTTGATAAAGTTTCAATATGCTTGTTAAATATGTTTGCTTACATATATTAATGATAGCATATTGGGCTATGAAGAAACATAAGTGTTATATAATAAACATAAATGGAAACTTGTATTAGTTCTTTTTATATACTTCTTAGAAACTGATATTAATGGTTGAAAACTTATCATAAAGACTAAGCAAGATATGTGATTATCTGAAACTTGATCTTTAGCTTGAACAGAGTAGAATTAAATTATGAATTATGAACATAAGATGAGTATAAGTTATATTCTGTCTGAACGTTTGACCATTTGCTGTATGTTGGGCACAGTTTAATCTTATTGAGTAGTGAGGGTAAAATACAAGAATTATACACTAACATTTACGCTTATATACTGTATTAAAATCTTCAATACTGAACTGAAATTAACAAGTAGTGATATGGACATAATGTACAAATGTTTTATGAAAGCCAATCCAGTTAAGATGATTATGTGAATAATATATTGGTGTATCTTGAAGTTTTGTTAATAGGTGTTTTACTATGTATGATACTTGTTAAGTCTGTTATTTTATTTAGATATATGAATAACTGCTTAATGCATATTGGGCTATGAAGAAACATGAGTTTTAAATGAGAAAATCACAAAACACTGATTTGTTATTGACGATGAATATATCTTTCTATAAATTGTAAGTGAAAGATAACGTAACACATGTTATCATAACATTGCTTCGGAATCTATGTGAAGAAAATATATGTTTGGAAGTAGTCGATAATCTAGTTTTTCCGAGCCTACAAACTGAAATATAACATGAATAGTTTGTACTGAATCCTTTATTCATTTATTTATGTAGTGACATGACTTTAGTACAATGTCTCGTGGCAAATTCAGTGTTTGTTTTCAAATAATGTAACATAAGTGAAATAGTGATATGGACATAATGTAAAACAAATCCAGTATTTTATAAGCTAAGAAGTTTATAGTAGTTATCTTGAAGTTTAGTTAATAAATGTTTCAGTATGCTTATCAAGTCTGTGGTTTTACATTGTTATTGTAAAGTACATACTTTAATGATACTGTAATGATAAATAGTAAATGTGTTGGATTTATAAAATATGAAAAATAACCAATTGTTTTATAATTAGAAGTAATTCTAAGATTATTGTTGCCAGCTCTTTTCAGTTATAAACTATGTTCATTTGTGAAAAACGTATTTGATACTTTGGTGAATTAATAAGTGAAGTTTTGAAAGATATGGAAATAGAATTTCTGGTTTGTCTGTCAGTTTTATAAAAATTAAAGCATTAGTTGTTTTAGCCTTAGGCAAACACAAAGGTCAAAGTTTTCTAAACTTGCCATCAGTTAGAATGTGTCAACAATGTAATGACTCCTCATGTCCTTTGTATTTCCTAACAATCAAAATTTATTAATGCCATTTCAGTTGGGCCTCTTATACATTATGAGTTCGAAATCTGTGCAAGATAATTGTTGCAGACATTTTGATTTATGCATAAGGAAAGTTCATTTATAAATTGTACTCTTTTACCATAAAGTCTTATGCATAAAGTTCCAACCCACCAGGAAACAACCTGTAGACAAATATTTGTGAAATTTCTACAAAAACGTTAAGAGTAGTAATGATTAAATATTAGGGTGGATCTTTTAAACTTTAGCAGGACGAATCAACTTATAAAGCTTAACATTAGATTTAAATAAGCATCCTTTTCAGGACAATATTTTGGTTTGATTTGTTTTAAATTTCGCGCAAAGCTACATTTTCATAATTAATATATTGCATAACATCTATTTGTCCTGAAAGACCTAGCATGACCAGGTGGTTAGGATGCTTGACTCGCAATCGGCGGGTCGTGATTCGATTCTCTGTCCCACCAAACATGTTTGCCCTTTCAGTCATGAGAGCATTATAATGTGACAATCAATCCACTATTCGATGGTAAAAGAGTAGCCCAAAAGTTGACGGTTGGTGGCGATGACTAGCTGCCTTCTCTTTAATATTTCAGATAGCCGTCATGAAAACTATAGAACAGATGAATTAGTAATATGTGTTTTACATATAAAACATCAATAAATGTAAAAAGTTTGTCATGCAAGTTAAATATAGAATTAAAAACTGTAATCAGTACGTTAAATGCATACAAAATCATAAAAAAACAATCAGCTTTCTCGTTCAGTAGTTATTAAAATGAACATTGGGTGTAATAAAAACTTTTCAGTAGTATGTTAAATGAGTTAATAACATTACCCGCCTATAGAAACACATGTAATAAATTAAATATACAAATGAAAACTATAAAAATAAGGTCAGACACGTTTAATTCTGCATGCAATCCTACAGAAGTATCATAACGCCATCTTCCTTTGTAATACAATAAAATTTATAAATGAAACTATAATAAAATGAAACATTTTGTCAAGAGCACTTTTATTGTTATTCTAAACCAATAAAAATACAAATAGAATATTTACATCATTAGGATATCAGATAGACGGTAGCACAGCGTATGTAGGGATGGCTCAGGTTGTTCATCAAAATGGTATTTTAAATATCTTCTCAATAGGTCACCAGAACTTTACATTACTATACGGTGTTTCCTTTTATTAGAATATCTATGTGATGACTAGGTCACATCTTCTGGGAATGTCTGTTAATATAATAACAAATAGTTTGAATTTCTTGTTCTTTCTATTATTATTCATTACATAATAACTCAAAATCCAAAACAATGGTGTCAACCAAATTTACTGTGATGATATAATTTCAAATGGAGTATCCCCTTTTATAAGTATTATTAATAACTAGTAGCAATGCTAAAAAATCTTAATTCTAGTGTAAATGATAGTATCATTACCCCTTGAAGTTAGCTTTCTCGCAACATTTTGGTCTACCTTTAAAAAGCTTAAATAGAGGGTGAAACAGGAATTACCAGCCAATAATAGATAAACAATAAAGATTACAGCTAGAACCTCATTGTGTTTCAAACTTGGTTATAAATACCTTTCTATGACTATTGAAATGCTGCACTAGGAAAAACAAGGAAACAAGTAAATAATAAAATTAAAATAAGGAAGTAAATGGCTAATGTCAGTTCTTCTTAAACAATGCAAACTAGATTGTAGGAATGGCAGTTGCATCATCCCTACCAAGTAGCGTAGGCAAAAATTAAGATTTACCACTATATATATAACTATTCAATCATGATTGAGTTTAATTTATCCTATTTTTGTCCGTTAACATTCTACTACACTCTGTGCCTGTGTTATTATGTATAAATAATCCAAATGTCATATGTACTATCTTGTTTGCATTGTTTTCGAAGGATAAATATTAACCATCCCTACATTTACTTGCTTTTTTAAGTTTTTTACTTGTTTAATTAAATAGAGATATTGATGATGTAATCACAAGTTGAGACTTGTTGAGATGCCATACAATGAACTCATCATCCTATTGAACTATCCACCTGTAAAAACACCACTCACTTATATTACACTATTCTTAATAACACTATCCGCCTATAGTAACTCCATCCGTTTTTATAAGACGTATGTAATGTTTTACTTATAAAATAAAATTGTAATTGAAACACAACTTTATTAATTTTAAGACTTTGATTGTTATTATAAATTTAACGACACATTGATCCACATCTCTCTCTGGTGGTTCGCTCGCGAACTATCTGTGTACTCATCATTCCAACGCGCCCGCTGGTGTCTATTAGATATGGGTTTAGTAACCTTCAGGTGTATATATTATATAATACTTATGTACACCTTATGTGTCGGCATATTGCATAATAGTTCTTTAACCCTCAAGTGGCATCCTTTGATCACTTCTCACCTGTTTACCCCCAACGAAGTAATATTCTTTGGGTGACCAACAATCGGGGTAACTATTGTTGAGTACGTTGTATTAAAACGATTTTGAACAGGCAATTTAGCAAAAGATGTGACAACCACAGCTAAAATAAAATTGTGATGGGATGAAATGTATGAGGACTACATTTTTAGAATGTTTCTCTTTGCGTGGGTAGTGTGATGTCACCTAAAATTGGTCTCTTTTGGTAAGAATGTGTAACAACACTCTTTGACACAAAATATTGATCTGGGATTTAGAATTTTCAAGACGAGAATATCCATTTTACTTAATGGCACTGAAAAACAAAGGAATGTAGATCAAGTTAGGTTTCTAGAACCATCCAGAAAAGGATCTGCAACAAGTTGCAAACCAGTTGTGGTAGGTAAGCTACACCATCTTATAACAGATGATAATACATGAACACAAATATTGGCGTTAAAACTTGTATAGGAAACAGTGCACAACATAACCAAGAACAATCTCCTTCTGAAAATGAGGTCAACAGAATATGTGTTCACCAAGACTTCCTGCCATACCTATCGTTAACCTGTCGCATACCTTAAGCAACTGGAGAACAAATCGGATATTGAAGCTATTCTATACGAACACTTACTGATCAAGACGCCTAAAACATTGCACATGGATTTCTGAGCAACTGAAACTGGTGTTGGGAAACCACCATCTTCGTAAATTAAATGGTCTATGGAAACCACGCAGGGAGGCGTTGTGTACTTTGAACAAATCAGCCTTATGAAAGAGTCTTTTTCTATGGAAATCATGCACAACCGTCAGATACAGCACGACAAGACGTGACAACATGGACTGTAACGACGTTGTTAGACTTAAAATCGTTGTAATACAAAGATTTAGTAGTATTTAGATATAATTTAGTTAAGCTGTACACGATTTTGTTTCATTGGCATTTTGTGTAGCGTTGACAAATTTTAACCACAGAAATCATACATAACGCAGTAACTTATATTAGTCGGCTACATTTTACTGTGATTCATAAACCATTTTTCTTTAGTTGTATTTTAAACAACTTTTTTTAGATTTACTTTCAAAGAATAAAATACTAATCTTGAAAGCATATGCGAGAAAATCAAAATGATAATATCATTATCATTTATTAAATGCTTTATAGGTTTTATTTATTTACACCGAGGCAACTTTAAAATGCATGAAAATTAGACGACGCCCCCCAGTAGTACAGCGGTATGTCTGCGGACTTACAATGCTATAATCCTAGTTTCGATACCCGTGGTGGGCAGAGCACAGATAGCTTATCGTGTAGCTTTGTGCTTAACTTCAAAAATAAAACAAACAAACAGTTCCTTATATAGTTGTTCACAGAAGAGTCCTCTTTTGACAAAATCTGGAAGTTGTTCGAGAATTTTAATAATAGTATAAAAGTAGACCACCCATGACCCGTTGGGTCACCCACTATTCAGAGGTTATGAAAAATTCAAGCTAATTTCAATATTGCACTGAAATGAAGGTAATTTAATTCAAATATTCAATCCATTCGTGTTATTCATAATTCAAGAAAAGATATTTGATTGTTGATCGAGAGTAAAGGAAAGACCATTTCATTTTTCAAAAAGTGAAGTCAGAGTTTTCAGGTATTGTGATGAATTAGTTCATTATGTTGTGGTCTTTCCTCTTAAACCTTCTACAAATTAGAAACAATAACACTTTGTGTTTTCCTCGAATTACCTACCATAACCAAGGCACATTATTGAGAAATTCTTCAAGATCTTGTTTTTGTCATCTTAGCCTTTTAAAGAAGATAGGAATATTGACAGGGAAATATATTTGGACGAAGAAGTTTCGTAAAGAGCGCGAACGGTAGTGTGATGTAAAATTACTCATGCTAGATATCTTCAATAACAGTGATTCGAAAAGCGACGCTAACTCGATAACCCGTGGCCCGATTTTAACGAAACTTGTTTTATTCTGTTTATATTCTCATTTCATTACAAATATGGCGCTATTGTGCGCCGTTTTTGCTGTATTTAATTACAGACAAGCAAACAAACA
Source organism: Limulus polyphemus (assembly GCF_000517525.1). Taxonomy (NCBI): domain Eukaryota; kingdom Metazoa; phylum Arthropoda; class Merostomata; order Xiphosura; family Limulidae; genus Limulus; species Limulus polyphemus. The sequence goes on from NW_013666139.1 coordinate 239,193, forward strand.
AACAAAAAAATCTCAGAGTTTTAGTAGTATATAGATTGGTAAACAAATCTTATAAATAATTTTATAGATAAAATGGATAATTTTGAGCCTCTATTACAAATCTTCCTTTGTCGGCACTTATTAAAATTTCTGAACAAAAGGCAGAATGAAATACGGAACATTTAATATTATACATTTTTAAATTTGATGTCACAACTTTTTATTATTTTTCTTATATAAATATAGGCAAGATAATTATTTTGCCGCAAATTGTTAACAGTTTTTAAACGACCTCCTAACATACAATGCATATCTAAGAATTTATTCCTGGTCAGGAAAGTCTACATTTTAAAGCACTTTAATTATTGGGTTTCTTATTTTGTGATTTTTTTTATCATATGTAATATCTTAATATTTGTAATAGGAAGCAGTGTTTTCCTGTAATTTTTATCTAATCAAAAACACCTTAGGTGTGAAAAAAGTTGCAACTAGAAAAGGACTAAGTGTGTGACATAAAGGAATGAAATAAAATTGGCGTCCAAAATGGTAATTATACTTATAGCATTGATAAGAATTTTACAGCAAATATTCATTCATTAGTTAGCTAGACTACGTTTTTTGTTCAACTTGGGGAATGAGGTTGGGTAAAACCAAATACGATGAGTGTGAAAACATTAGGCTCTTCTACATATATATATATATATATTATGAGTATGATAAGATGGTGCTCGTTATGGGACCCGCGTGCAGATTTTGCATTGTATGCTTGGAGGAGAGAGAAAGGAATTTGTGTATTGTATTCCATGATTAAGGTAATTTTTTGTATCGCATATTTATGAAAATAATGAAAATTTTTAAAGCCTAAACTAATCAACATTGTCGCTTCTTATCGTCATATAGGGATTATTCTAAGTGCGTAAAATACGTTGGCAACTAGGCAATTAGTTTCTCCAAATATATTAAACCCAACCTTGTCAAACCCTGAAAATTCTGAATCCACTAATAGAAGGCACACAAGTTAAATTTAAAACATTTTCTCTTCTCTATTCCTCTTTTTCTTTGCTTTTTTTTTAATTGTCAATACATAATAATGTCGCAAGCATTCACAGTAAATAAAAGTACTTGCATTTACTTCGAGTATTTTAGGTTGAGAATATAAAAGTACGTATACTTCACACATGAAGTTCAAGGCTTACTTCTGAAATAATGAACGAATGTATTATGCATCTAATATCTAGAAAGAGTGAGTGCATGGTGGTTTGGACATCAAAAGAAGTATTCGTCTAAAAACGATTGAAATAAATTATAGCAAGACAGGACTTCAGCCTACTTTCTCATATGTAGTTTACTCTGTTAAATTGTGATCTGCTAAGCTTGAATGCACTCCGTTTTGTATTACACAATTTATTTCGAAACACTAAAGAACGGTCTGCTTGATAGAGTGCCCATAACTTATTCGTAGCTTTTGCAGGCATTTTCCAATCAAACAGTTACACGGCACGGCATCTTTCATAATCATTTTTAACTTTTAGTGATTCAAGAGGCGTGAAAGATACCAGTGCGCATGTGTGTTGCCAGAGGGATAGAAAGGATGATTACGTACATCCCTAAGAGACTTCCTGTGTCCTGCTGATTGCTCCACCCCCTTGTGAGAACGTGAGTATTCTCAGGGAAATGACAAAGATATAACTTTGTTGGCATGGGTTGTCAGTTTTCGTCAAAGCAGAAACTGTCATCTTCCTTCACTTAATATACAGAAGTAGATCCTATCGGGACTTTTGACGATAATGGTTTCAAATGCTAAATCAGAATAGATATGATGCTGAACTCTACCTATCTACGTGTGCGTCGTTTGTTATGAAATTTTCACGTGTTCTTCAATACTACAGGTGTTTTTATAATGATATATCAGATAACTTGTATAAAAACAGCGCTCATGTGTACAAATACACAGTACATCAGCACGCAAAAAACAAAACAAAAAAAACTATTATGTGAAACAGAGATTTTCATTCACGTCTAAATGATTCACACCAAATAACGTAAACGCACCGTCTGACCCTGAATATTCTCGAGCTAAATGTATCCTGCCTGATCCTGAATATTATCATATAAAGCTAAATATATCCTGTCTGATCTTGATTATCATAAGGCAAATGTACCATGTATGATCCTGAATATTCTAAAGTTAAATGAGTCCTGTCTAAGCTTGAATATTCTGAAGGTAAATGTAGCCTGTCTGACCTTGAATATTCTAAAGCTAAATGTAACTTGTCTGACTTCTAATATTCTAAAGCTAAATGAATCCTGTCCGATCCTGAATATTCTAAAACTAAATATCTCCTATCAGACTTTGAATATTATGAAGCTTAGTATGTCCAGTCTGACCCTTAATATTATGAACCTATATGTATCCTGTATTATCCTGAATATTATAAAGCTAAGTGTACACTGTCTGATCCTGAATATTGAGACATGATACATTTAGTTTTAGGATAATCGGGATCAGACAGGATACATTTAGCTTTAGAATATTCAGGATCAAACAGGATAAATTTAGCGTTAAGATAATCAGGATAATACATGATACAGTTAATTTAGCTTTAGGTTTTAGAATATTTATGGGCAGACAGAATACATTTAGCTTTAGAATATTCATGGTTAGAGAGAATACATTTAACGTTATCATATTCAGGATCAGACAGTGTACATTTAACTTTAGAATATTCAGAATTAGACAGGAGAAACATACCTATATATAATATTCAGGTTGAGACAAGGTACCTTTAATATTAAAATATTCAGGATAAGATGTATCCTGTCTGACCCTCAATATTATAAACATAAATGGATCCTGTCTGATCCTGAATATTCTAAAGGTTATTTAACTGTATCCTGTATTATCGTGATTACCTGAAAGTTATCTATACCTTGTCTGATTCTAAACATTCTAAAGCTAAATGTCTCCTGTCAAACTTTGAACATTTTAAAGATCAATATATCCAGCCTGACCCTTAGTATTATGAAGCAAAATGTATTCTACCGTACGTTTTCTAAATCTAAGTGTATCCTGTTTCACTTTGAATATTATAAAGCAAAATGTACCCTGTCTGACCATCAATGTTCTACAGCTAAATGTATCCTGTCTGACCTTGAATATTCTAAAGCTAAATATATCCTGTCTGATCCTGAATATTCTAAATCTAAATGTCTCTTGTCAGACTTTGAATATTCTGAAGCTCAATATATCCAGTTTGATCTTTAATATTCTGAAGCTAAATGTATTCTTTCTCATCCTGAATATTTTGAAGCTAAATGTGTACTGTCTAGCTTTAAATCTAAAGCTAAGGTGTCCTGAATATTGTAGAGCAAAATATTTCCTGTCTGATACTGTATATTTTAACACTAAATTTTTTCTCTCACACTTTGAATATTCTGAAACTAAATATATTCAGTTTGAACCTAAATAATTTGAAGCTAAGTGTGTCCTATCTGACCTTAACTATTCTAAAGCTAAATGTATCCTGTTTCACTGTTGATATTATACAGCTAAATGTATCCTGTCTGATTCTAAATATTCTATAACTAAATGAATCTTGTGTCATCTAGAAAATTCTAAAGTTAAATGTCTCCTGTCAGACTTTGAATATTCTGAAGCCCAATATATCCAGTCTGACCCTTAGTATTCTGAAGCGAAATGTAACCTGTCGGACCTTAAGTATTCTAAAGCTAAATGTATTCAGTCTGATCCTGAATATTCCAGAGCTAAATGTACCCTGTCTAATCCTGAATATTCTAAAACTAATTTAACTGTATCTGTATTATTCTGATTATCTTATAGCTAAAGGTACCCTGTTTAATCATGAATAATTTAAAGCTAAACGTATCCTATCTGATCCCGAATATTCTAATGCTAAATGTATCCTGTCTAAACCCGATTATCCTAAAGCCAAATGTACCATGTCTGATCCTGAATATCTTATAGTTAAATATACCCTGTCTAAACCTAAATATTCTAAAGCTAATTTAAATGTACCTGTCTGACCATGGATATTCTAAAGATAAATGCACCTTGTCTAATTCTGAATATTCTAAAGCTAAATGTATCCTGTTTGGACCTCGTATATTCTAAAACAAAACGTATCCTGTCTGACCCTCCATATTATAAACTTAAATGGATCCTGTCTGATCCTGAATATTCTAAAGCTAAGTGTACCCTGTCTAATCCTGAATATTCTAAAGATTATTTAAATGTAGCCTGTATTATCCTGATTATCTTAAAGCTAAATGTAACCTGTCTGAACCTGAATATTCTAAAGCTAAATGTGCCCTGTATGATCTTGATTATTTTAAAGCAAAATGTATTTCAACTGATCCTAAATATCGTGATGCTAAATATGTCCTGTCTGAATTTAATTAATCTAAAGCTAAATGTATCCTCTCTAGCCTTGAATATTCTAAAGTAAATTGACCTTGTTTGACATAATCCTGAATATTCTAAAGCTGAAAGTATACTGTCTAATCTTGAATGTTATAAAGCTAAGTGTATCCTCTCTGATCATTAATATTCTAAAGCTAAATGTATCCTGTCACTTTGAATATTCTGAATCTCAATAAATCCACTATGACCCTTAGTATTCGAAGCTATATATATATATATATATTCTGAAGCTAAATGTG
>NW_013666139.1:244744-252126 GCF_000517525.1 Limulus polyphemus
AAAGTATACTGTCTAATCTTGAATGTTATAAAGCTAAGTGTATCCTCTCTGACCATTAATATTCTAAAGCTAAAAGTATACTGTCTAATCTTGAATGTTATAAAGCTAAGTGTATCCTCTCTGACCATTAATATTCTAAAGCTAAATGTATCCTGTCACTTTGAATATTCTGAATCTCAATATATCCAGTATGAGCCTTAGTATTCGAAGCTATATATTCTGAAGCTAAATGTGTCCTGTTTGACCTTAAGTATTCTAACGCTAAACGTATCCTGCCTGATCATGAATATTATAAAGCAAATTTATCCTGTCTGAGCATCAATATTATAATGCTAAATATTTCCTGTCTGACCTGGAATATTCTAAAGATAAATGTAACATCTTACAATAGATCGATAAGAATTATATATTCAATCACTTCTACTGGCGTTAAAAAATAAAAATATTCTTAAATGAGGAATTAACATTATCGGTATGTCTTTTGAACTTCAAGTTACAATTAGGTAATGAAGAGCCCAACCTTATTGGTATGTCATATTAGCATTAATTCTCTCATTTCTACAAGAAACTTCACGGTGGCTTTGAAACTCAAGACTGCAGCGTAGCATATATTGAATTTCGATTGATCCTTGCTACAAATGTTCAAAATCATCGTGATTATGTAAGGAACAGGACATAATTCGATAAGTATAAAAAAACGAAGTCACTGAGCTCTTCTGGAAAGCAATGTTTTATTCAAAAATATAAAAAATGGGCATAACACGAGACTGAAGACACAAAAAGACGCCTCCAGTGACACTGCGTTGTGTCTGCGGACTTACAACGCTAGTAACAGGGTTTTGATACCCGTGGTGGGCAGAGCACAGATAGCCCATTGTGTAGTTTTGTGCTTAATTACAAATAAATAAAAACAAAAATGACAGTGTTTCCACTCACACACTTTCTACTTTATATGAATATTTTGTGAAACCAGGATTTACTTCTACATAGACATTAAAGGGGAGAGCGGAAAGCTATTGTACAGGATATAAATTTATAACTTGAAAAACAGAAAAGAAAGAGTTGGAATTTTAAACAGATCGTGTACTAACTTCCATATGCATGAGATTGTATTTTTCATGAAATGTATCAAACTTTTTACATGAGAGCACTTGTTTCCAATCTTCAAAAACCAGAATACAAATTTAAAAAAATGTCTGAAATGTCTTGACAGTGTTTTTCCTCTATGTTTACGGTTACGTTTTCTAATAACTAGCTCACATATATATAAATGATATATATCAATAAACTATAACCTGTAGTTGTTTCATCATATCCTTTAAAAACCATATTCACTAAACTAAAACTTTTCAGTAGCTTTCTATAATGATTGCCAAATGTTTAGTAACCAGATTATAGATGTACTAACCAATAACTATTGAAGTGGTTTTATATATCCAATTATTCACTGACAAATTATTTAATAACCACATTACACATATCACTAAAATATAACCTTTCAGTGGCTTATATGTTCATTGCAAGTTTCCTTAATAACCATATTATAATAGCGAGGTATCTATCTAATGAAAAAGTGCATTCGAACCTTTGTAAGTAAAGATGTAAGAAGAGTATATTTGATTATCTTATATACGTTGCCAGGTTGATTTTGTCTAAGTGCATTCGAACCTTTGTAAGTAAAGATGTAAGAAGAGTATATTTGATTATCTTATATACGTTGCCAGGTTGATTTTATTGTTTCTCTCTAAGTGCAAAGCTTTGTCCTCCTTTGCTTTATCAAAGAAAATAATTTAACCACTCTTGACTATTTATTTCTCTTAATTTGAAATAGAAATGCAGATATTATTTTGAAATGTAATGTAGAATTAGATCTGTTCAGGAACGTACGAACAGCAGCATTCTCGCGATTGAAGTAGCTGTGGCAATACTTCAGATTTGGCCATATGTTCGGTCTTTTATATTATCTAATGGTCACTCCAACTTCTAACTTGAAATCACCACTAGATATATATATCATCTGGTTTTTAGGAAAACATAACAGTGAATATAAAAAAAACAGCCGAAGGGTTGAAGTTTAATGATACATATGATCTAGTTATGAAAAAGTTATTGGATAAAACCCTCTTGGATATATAACCTGGTTATTAAAAACTTGGCAGTGAATTTATAGAACCAATGAAAGGTTATCGTTCAGTCATATACATGTATAAGTTAGCAGTCAATAACTGAATATATATATAACCTAATGAAAGGTTGTGGTTTAATGATGAATATTAACTTCTGATCAGAGTGGCAAAAAAAAATTCCACTGGAAACTTTAGCACATATATTAAAGTCTTTTATTAATATATTTTTATAAGTGTAATGTTGATTATGCCTCCTCAGCCACTAGATTGAAGCTGATAACTTAAGGGTCTAGGGGCAGGTGAAAAAATCAGAAATGAGGGAATAGCGTAATGGTCTAAAAAGCTGCAAGTAGATGCTACCAACTCCCGTAACTGCTAGAGTTTGAATAATTCTTTGGGTGGTAAAATGGTATAACGTTTTAAATTGTATTATATCTGTTATACATAAAGATTGGTAAAAAATTCTGCTGTTTTTATTATTTGTCTATAACGTTAAGAATCGTGTTTCGATACCCGTGGTGGGCACAACACAGATAGCCAATTGTGTAGTTTTGCACTTAGCTACAAACAAACAAACAATTAATCATGTGTCTTTTTTGTTCTTTCTCAATGCGCACCACAGTTAAAACTCTTAAAGGGAGCAGCGCAATGTGTTCAGGTTTTCATCAAGTTAAAATAATGTTAATGTATTTTAGAAAATCACTTTAGTAAATAAATAGCATGTACGAACTAAAAAATCTTACCATTCAAAAATGATTTAACATTTTTAAACATAAAGAAAAACGATCGTAAATTGCCTAATAGGACTCATAAGACTATTAGTTTCCATACATAAAATATCCAGAGATAGGGTAGTGACTCCAGTTAAGTTGTGAGGAGAGATGTTAGAGTAACATTACTGTCACAATAGACACAGGGACGAAATTATTGTTCTTCCTTTGGTTCTTCTTGTTGTTGAAGCAAAAAAATCATATAAACAAAGAAGGGATGTTACACAGGTGGATACTGAATTGAACTAGGGAATGCAGCCGGCTTGGCACCTGTAGGATGTGTAGTAATAAAATACACCTTTCATACTTTTAACGGTTAATGCATACCGCAGCCGTTAGCGGCATAAATATGATCTGAATTAAAACAGAGAACGACTTGAACGTTTAGAAGCGGATAAAGAAGCTAAACTCAAGGAGTAGTCTCATGATCAAAGATTAAGTATCCCTGTTGCAGTGCCTTCTAATAATTGAGGGTTCCAATCTCACGTTATCTTGAATTTCTTAATTTTTAGACATTTTAAAATTATGTAACATATAACGCACACCAGTAGAAAAAAAATAGAGTCTATGAAAATATATTTGTTTGTTTGTTGTTAAGCGCAAAGCTATACAATAGACTATTTGTACTCTGCACACTGTGGGTATCGAAATTCGATTTTTAGCGTTATAAGCCCTCGAATTTACCACTGAGCCACCGAAGGGCATAAATATATGTAAAATTAATAATACATTTCCATTGAATTCAAGTTTAGTGTTGTAAAAATTTGTCATCAAAATGAAAAGTACTGAAATCTGATTAAAACATTTTGTATGTACAAAAACATCCAAGTTATATAAAAGAGCAAACCCTGTAAAAATATAATATAAAAGTTGACAAGTTAAACAAGAGAAATATGGGAATATTTGCCCAATCTTTCAATGCAACTTGAGCAAGCAGCAACATGGATATATGGCTGACCCCTTTATTCTAAGTTGGCTTGTTTTGTACATGTAACATTTGTTCAGATACATTATCCAATGCACTGCCTATACTCCATTTTATATATATATATATATATTTAAGTGTCCTAAGTGTTATTATTTATAAAAAAATACTTCCAACCGGAAAACACATACTCTCGTCTTTTGATTGGAATAATCACCCATTGTAAATTGGTCACGTATAGCTAAGTGTGTGATGTAAGTAAAATTCATCATGCTATTGTTCCTTAGCTTTGATGCACGCCATTGAACATACGTGTCAGTTCCCATAGGCTAACTGCATACACACATCTATATAGATAGCCTTTGGGATTTTGATCAATGTCTTTCAACCACTTTCAGTTTTACCTGTGAATCATTCACGATTTTGAAAATCAGATTATACAATTATGTCGTTAATATTCCTTTTTTTTAAATGTTTCGATAAAATTCGAATGTAACACTATCTCTTGACATGTTAATAACTAAGCTTTGTGAAAGTAACAAACTAAGGACGTGAATTGACTATAAAGTTTCAGTTGAAAGAAGCAGGAAAGCTTTAGGGTCAATTGAAGACTGGAGTTTTGACGCTGAGTAGTTTAAAGAAGAGAGTATCAATAAAAATAACAACACTGGGTCATTTCTAGAAATCCCACTTACTAGCATACTTAAATCCAAAATATTGTAGTACACATGATAATTAACTTGGTTGATAACCGTAAGAACTGCTATTTCTTGTTAGCACAGTCTACAGATGGCATCATTATTTCTCATTGTGTTTTATGCGCATGTCACTTGGATCAACTGAAAACTGTATAATTTGAAAGTACCGTTTGTAATGGTAGATCAATTATTCGATCAATAATCGAAGATCAATTAATATTACCTTTTTTGTCAGCGACTTCAACTGTACATTGAGTTAAATGAAAATCACTTCTTTGTACACCTATGGCTGTTTTCCTTTTTTCATATTTTGTTTGTGTTTCCCCAGACCACGCTACTAACTCATCTTAATTAGGTAGAGAAATGAGCCTTCAAAATAGATCGAGTCTGTGACACAAGGTGGACTCGAGATGGCGCTGCCTAGCATATCCGCCTGTTTATATTTAGCTAGGTTCTTGCATGCAGGTGAAAGTTTTTTGTCATTATGCATGCCGCGAGGTTCTGCTTTCTAACGTGGATGAGTAACGGTGTTCGTCATAGCTGACTGCAGGGACGCAGCACCTAGTTAAACAGTAGCGAGACCGTGAGAACATCTTCGAATTGTTGAGTAGAAACCTAGTGAGAACGGAACTCTGCTCCCTCGCCCTCTGTACACTGTCTCATTATGCAATAGGCAGCGATATGGTTCCTTCACTTATAGTCTTATTATGCAAGCTTTTACATAAATACACTAGAGACTAGTTCAAAGCAAATAGAAGCAATCCACTATGCGTGTTCGCCTCGTCTCCCTCATAAGGTACCTTCAGTTTTCCATTGCTTTGGGAGCATATAATTTTCAACTCGTATTTTCAGATGTCTTTCAGCTATCTTTTTTTCCCACATCCTAAACAATCCGATAACATTTCAAATTTTGAGCGTCTATTCATAATAAAAGAAAAAAAAAACACTGATTGTTACTTGTGAGCGTTTCTCATAAAAATTTCGACAAGTCCAGGGGTGTTATATCACATTGCTATGACAAATGTGTTATTGAATAAAACGGAAGTTACCAAATGTCACATCTATTCTCTACTTAGCATCACTGAGCATCTTTTAAAAACTTTCAAAGAAATGAAATGTTCAAAACATTATTAATTAATTAATCATCAAACTCTAAGTTTCTGTATACAGAAAATAAGACTAATAAAGAATTTCTAAGGGTTCAAGTCTAAAACTCCTAGGGTCCAGGCATACACAGCCATAATTTTGAACTGTTGACCAGAAGGAGGACAACAAGCCAATAAAATCCGCAGATACTCTAAACCGAATAGTGGGAGTGACTGTTAAAGTTATATCATTCTCATATGTGAAAGTGCTGAACATGTTTAACGGAATATCGCGGTTCGAACTACAAATCACTGCCAAAGAGTCTTTTCGTTAATATCATAACTCGTCATTTGGGCTGGACTATGAGAGACAAATGTTTATTTTGTTGTTATCATTTCATTACAACCCTAAAGTCTGGCGAGCTATCAGACAGTTATGCCCTTGAATGCCCCAAAAGATCTCTAATATCATGGCAAGAGGCTGGCTGCTACAATTTACAACATTAAAGCTATCAAGGCTCTTCATGATACACTTGGTCCACTATGCATGTCGCCACTCTCCTTTATCATTAACATCTCACACTATAATGCCTGGGATAGTTAACCATTGCCTAAGAATTTCATAGAAACCACCCTCGTGAGCCTTAGAAATCTTTGTTGATTGCCACCATCATGATCTCTCTTCACCCTCTTATACCTTGGATGCAGAAGGTAACCAGTAGAGGCGAAGTTGCAGCAGCCGCCATTTTATTTAGACACTTGTCCAGCTTTCGTTCTCCGTGACGTATCGAGGATTTCCACATCTTCCTCCTCACCATTATAATTTCTACTTCGTTTTGAAAAGTGTCCTTCGATCATTACGGTTTACAACATTTAGAGTAAACAGAGTTAAAACGAAAAAAATAAGCATATTCTAAATAAACTCCACAATAACCAAATCATAGGGGCAACACCGAAACATATATTAATGATTTAGAACGTGATATTATTATCCCTGTGATATTCAGGTGTATTGATTTCCAACACAAATCTTTATGAATCTGCAACACAACGCTAGTTCAGGAAATGTTAAGCACAAAGTTAATCAAACATCTCCGGCAAACACAATTGAACAGATAAAGAAAACTTGGTCGATTTTTAGTATCTTTGGGTGGAGAGCGGTCCAGTGAGTATTGTGCCAGACAAGATCTGCGGTTCCATGGTTCACATCCCGTTACTGCCCCCCCCCAAAAAAAAAAATCGACGCTCCACACTTTGGGGCCGTTTGTGAATTACAATAGTAACAATCAAACCCTACTATTAAGTCTCTCAAGAGTTGGCGTTGGTTAATGTTAACTATGTAACTTCTCTCTTGTCTATTACTTCAACATTATGAACGTCTAGCGCACATAACTCTCGTGTAGCTTAGCACGAAATTCCAAAAACAAACAAATCTACGTTCTGTGTTAGAGAGGATATTTCTTACGTCTGCACAATACTGAAACATGAAAAAAACAGGTTAAGATGGAAAGCGTTTGTTTTCCCTGATATCTAGATTATCTACATTAAAAGTCTTTCCCATTATACACATTCATAGGACTTAAACCTACAACACATGCTAGCTTGTACAAGTTTCTTTGCCAACTTTATAAATGAGGATGAAGTTACGGCAAAAGAACATAGCACAGAAACAGGCCCAAGCAAGCATAAGCACTATTGACACAATCATTGTAGTATGTAACTTTTACTTAAACTAGAAGATTAATGCAAGTTTATGGCCCATCTACATCATGTTTACA
>NW_013666139.1:252725-269900 GCF_000517525.1 Limulus polyphemus
TCCTAACGAAACTTAATGTTATAATGTTAACGAATGATAACTGTTTCTTTCTTTGTTTCGTTTTGCAAGAGACGTTTATTCGCATGCGTCACTACGTTGGGATGACCTTTCTTGGCCTAAGGGCTGGCGAGCACTGATTGTAAAATAGAGGATTTATTGTTCGCGTCCTGTTACTGTAAAACCGTGGTCTGCATGTTGAGGGTTTGGGTGCTCTATAAGAGTGACGGTGAAATAATAGTAGCACTAGAGTTAACAATGGTTGTTGTTAACTGACTGCTTCTCCTCTATTCTAGTTATGAATGCTGATCAGATGGCCAAATGATTTGTGTAGCTTTGCATTAAAATTATGAAATAAAGAAAACAACAAAATACATAGAGAAAGAGTTAGGTATAAATTATACATATATCTATATGTGTGTGTGTGATATACATATATCTGTATGCGTGTATATGATATACGTGTGTGATATATATATATACATCTGTGTGTGTGTATCTGACATATGAACAACATTTCAGGTGCGATGGTCTCCCCCAACGTGTGAGCTAATTTATATTATTGATATAAATAATATATTTGATAAACATTATACCAGTAATACAATGAATAAAACATTTTCGTTAACAGTTTCTAATGAAGATTAAGATTGAAACTTATCAGTATAACAGAGTGCCTCTAATAAGTCAAGTGGCCCTGTCATGGCATCTAAAAATGTTAAAAGAAAAACAGTAAAAATGTTATATGAAAATGTGTCGAATGATCTGTTACTTACTAGATATTCCGACCTATTAACTAGGTAGTTTTGATGTAAGTATGTGTAGAACACTATTAATCTATATAGCCCTCTGACATAAAGGTCTTGTAGTGAGAAAGTTTCGTGAGCCATTAAACGTTTTGGAGATACATGAAGATGAAAAGTTTGATTGAGTTTTCGATGTCGCATAGGACTTAGTTGATACACGTTAAATATTGATGTTAATCGTGTTATTTACTGTGTTTAAAGAAAAGACACAATTAGCACGACAGCGTATTTTACTTACAAGATTGACCTACATGGAAAAGTTACTCTCAATGAAGAACCACGAAATTGAATGATATAAAGTATTCGGTCTTTCTGTATAGCAATGATTAGACTTGAATCATGACATGATCTTACTCCTAGAGACTAGCCAAATCTCCAAATGAACCGAACGGACTATGTAGTACACAGGAAAACTAAGAACACTTGTCTGAATTTAATACTGAACATAACGGAAAACATTATAATTTATGGTTAATTCAAATGCATTCAAGATAAAGTGATCATTTACCACTCCATCTTCCCACATAGATATTGAGTCGATGACCTTCAAAGAGCACCTTGGTAGTCACCAAGGCCCAACACAGCCTAGACTGGAAATAACAATAAACATGTATAATCCCTAAGATAAGATAATTAGAGAAAAATGTGCACTGATTTCGAAAGTGTTGCATTACTTATAGAAGGGTAAACACTTATAGTAAGATAATCACATTAATGGAAATGACTGATGTGGAAATTGGACGCTACTCACACCCGCACATGACATCAAGGAACAGCAAGCAGGTTTAGAAGAGTTGCTTGATACAAAGACTGGAGCAAGGGTGGTAAGCTACTTTAAATTATCATTGTTAAAAGAGAAAACTAGTTGGTGTTTCATGTAATTGTCTTTATTGTGACAGACTTGATCATTTCGTAATATTGTGGGATTAAAATGCTGATATTAACGTTAAATATTAATACAAACTGTTTTCAGGTGACAAAAAATAATATTTCACTAGATTCGGATTTAGGATAGTTCTAAATACATTATTGTTACTACAGCGGAAGTTACGTGATTCTGCTGGCGCGTTTGGCGCTGGTAGCGTGCGTGAAATTTCTCGAACGATCATGAATGATCGGGGAGGCCCGAGTGTATTCGAAACGCCCCCTTCTTTAGTATATAAGCCTGGCAGAGAAAGCCTGCGGGGATGAATGAAGAGAGTTCCGGGTAATTTACGATTCTGTTTCGAGCTAGTGTTTTGCACTCGTAGAGCGAAGTTATCGAGATTGTGAATCGATGTAATTTATAGCGTGTATTACAAAAGTAGTTAAGTTGAAAGTGACGAGAAATGTACTAATTGTGAAATTAATGTGTACTAAAAGTTGTATCCAGGAAGAATAAGCTGGTTTAACCAAGAAAGGACTTGTATCGCTGAAGTTCCTCGGAAAGAATTTCTACCGGAAACAAACAAACAAGCAGATACGTAACATTATATTAAGCCAACAATGCAAACGATCTTCTTGATAAAAGGACAGTTATAAGCAATAAATAAAAATAAAAAGTAACGATATTCGATTTACTAAACAGTATAACATATACTCTTAATGAAAATAACAATAAATAAATAATGCAGTATACCTTACTTAGGAAACACGGAAACTATTTATCAGCTTGGACTGCTTTCGTGCAAGAGATTTGTTTAGAAAACCTAACTTTGTATAAAATGCCTGTTTTTCTCCAATTTCCATAGCCCGTTTTTTGATCAAGTAGTTGTTGCAACTAGAAACGTGATTTTTTATAAATTTAATGGCGTCAAATTTGTCCTAAGGTATCTCATAATTTACTCTATTAAAAAGTTTCTTAAAAATTGGGGTATGAATAGATACTGGTGAAAGTGTTAGTTGTTTTATTCATAATAATGCTGCAATTGAATATCGCTTTGTAATATTGTATTATTCTGAACCAAAATATGTAATGCTAATGTTGTATGTTCTATTTTTGTGGCACCTGTCCATTTTTCTCTTGTCTTCTTTTTAAGAAGTTTCTTGTCGAATTCAACATAACAAACTGGCTAGAAGTACTTATTGTTGTAAATCCATATACCAGAAAGGTAAGGTATTTAACGATTAGAATACATTGAAACATCAATTGAACACCTTCACTGTTAACGCTATTTTCGGTGGTAATCTCAATAATATCTCGTTAGGTTTTGTCAGCATAGGAGATTTGGTTTAGTCTGTCAAGAATTTAACTCATCATTTATTTAACTTAAATTCCCAAAGTTACTTCACTAAGCTTATTAAAGAATAAAAAACAAACAACAAAGCATTATTTGTTTTTCCGCCAATTTCTTTTGAGCTGTGAACAACATTACAACACAAATATTTCTCGTAAAAGTACTGATACAGATTTGATGCTAACACTCACTTGCACACGACCCCCAGAAAGGATTGGCATAAAACACTGTACAAACGCACAAAACCAAAAACTTTACTCGGAAACAAACTGAATTGTTTCGTACTTTGTAGTCTAAAAATTATCTGAAAAAGTGTGAAATAATTCATCAACCATAGGACAATGATATTTTTTTCCATTTTCTTATAGTCTGAAACCTAGTTCACTTTTCTAAAAATAATATACATAAGCACACACATGTATATTATCAAGAAAGAAAATAAAATCTGTTTCTTTTAGTACAAAGTCACATTAGGTTATCTGCTGTGTCCACCGCAGGAATTCGAACCCATGATTTTAGCGTTGTAAGTTCCTAAACTTAAATCTGTCTCACCGGGGTTGCCCCCCAGTGGCACAGCGGTATGTGTGCGGACTTAAAAAAACGCTAGAATCCGGGTTTCGATACCCGTGGTGGGCAGAGCACAGATAGCCCATTGTGTAGCTTTGTGCTTAATTACAAACAAAACAAAACTCACCGGGGTAAAGCATAAAAGAACGATAATGTGAATGGCATACTTTTAACGTTGATCTAATAGAACGGAAACAAAACATCTGTTTTTAAATTAACATCTAAGATAACCTATCATGGTATTAAAACTTACTGAGGAAACAAAGCATAATTTTAAACCCGGTAATGCAAAAAATCTTAATTAATGAGTAAAAACAAAACAACTCCTTCTTTGTTACAAAATTAAGAAAATTAATTAATAAATTTAAATAATACTCAAAGCTCTATTTCTTTAACAAACTATTTGAAAATAGAAAAATGTTAATATGATAAGTTCATGTTTATTAACTCCTTTTTTTTTTATTTTCAAATACAGTACCACTAAACTGTATTCACTTTTATTCTTGTAACATGAGCCGACTCGTCCGAAGACGATGCACATCTTTATATTTTATTTCGAAAAGTATTATCCCGCTTTAACCTTGTTTTTTTTACTAATGATCTTACTCTATAAGAAATACTCATTACAAAAACATTCTATTCACAAGTATGGTGAAAGTAAAGCACTTCATCACAGGCTATTAAATCAAATTCATTATAAGGGTTTGGCTTGGTTGTTATTAAGCACAAAGCTACACAAATGGCTATCTGTGCTCTGTCAACTACAGCTTTTAATATCCGAATTTTAGCTTGATAAGCCGATGAACTTACCACTGAGACATTAAGAGTCTACTTTAAGGATAAATTTATTTATTTGTTTGTTTTATAGCAAAGCTACATTTGGCTATCTGTTATGTCCACAGCGGGGAATCGAACCCCCGGATTTTATCGTTGTAAGTCCGTAGTGTTGCCACTATCCCACCTGGAGACATAAGTGTAAAGATCTAACTTAAATTTTTTATACTATTATTAAATCTAAATACCCTTATACTATTTTTTATACAGTATAAAACGTCACAGTGATGTGATATGAATATTACCATTGTTTTCTCCTGTTGTTGTAATTATAAGCTAATCAATATGGTTGAAAGACATTATCGCGTGATGTCATTATTTGTTGTATAGTTTGTTTTGTTTTGTTTGTAATTAAGCACAAAGCTACACAATGGGCTATCTGTGCTCCTGCCAACAACGGGTATCGAAACCCGGACTTTTAGCGTTGTAAGTCCGCAGACATACCGCTGTGCCACTGGGGGGCATTGTTATATTGAATTTGTACGTAAAAACTGATACTACCATCCTAATTAGGTCACTGATTGAATTTCAAGAAAGTATATATGTATGTTAAACTATAACGAATTCAGTGACAGAGTAAAAAAAAAAAAAAAAAGAAGTGATTAGATAAACGTGTTTTAAATCAGTAGATTAGTAGATAATCACAGATTTTAGGCAATGAACAACGTGAAACAGGCTTGGCAGAAAAAGTATTTACGTTCTATCTTCGAGTGCTAAGACCTTCAGTTAGACAATGATAACGTAAAATAAATTTGTGTGTAACTATGGTTATGTTGAAGAAACTGCCTTTTTTTACATATCTAAGGAGACGTCGAACTTTCATCCTTTGTTGTATTGGACTTAGGAATGTTTATTGAAATCAGATTTTAATAATCTTAACTACTTTTATTGCTCAGTTAATCTGTGAGTCAGGTCAGTACTAAAATAACCCATTCGAAAACCCACTACATATTGTTTGTTATGAGAAATGTTTATCAAAAAAATAATAAATAAATAGCCAAAATTGTAAACTTTGTCTTAACTTAAACAAAAAGACAAGATAGAAATTCAAAGGGAATTTTCTGTAGCTTGTACATGAATGAATAGTATAATAATTTCTATGGTTATTTTTCTATTTTATAACCTAATCAAGAAACATATTCAAAATTTGAAAAAAAAAGGAAAAAAAACCGGCAATTACTGTGTAAGACTGAAATGTAACATGAATATCAAACAAGCGAATGTAGTGAAGATGCAAAAACCAACATTTTCAAACTTTTCACACAAACTGTATTTGCAATGAATGTTACGCCCAAGTACACCTGTGTATATATATATATATAGGCTACTACTATTGGGAAAATCCATACAGAAGGCTAAATACGTTATATTTAAACGATTTTGAACAGGCAAATCAACAATCCACGTGACAACCATAGCTGATATAACGCGATGGAACGGAATGTATCAAAACAATATTTTGATATTATTTAGCGTTGCTTTCAGGATGAGTGTGTAACAGCAATTCTCGATGCAATATATCCATACATTCAGATTGTAGATTTAGAGTTTTCAGGACGAGGATATTTCTTGTACCTTATGGCATTGGACAACAAAGAAATATTGATCAACTTAGGGTATCAAGACCATCACTAAAGAGACCTGTCGTAAGTCGTACTCCAACCATAGTAAGCAAATTGTAGTGTGAAACAAGTAATAATCCACAAACACAAACATTAGTGACTAAAACTGTCCACGTGTCCATACATTAGTGTGCAACATTAACAATAGGGATCTACATCTGGAGAGCGACACAAGTCACATGTACACGTGTTATTTCCACGACACATTCAACTGTGACATATCGCATGTGGCTGAAGGATTAAACGGGTATTCATATTATTCCATATGAAGACATATCAATCAAGTCAACTTACTCAATGCAAATAGATTTCAGTGGAATCGGACTATTGAAACGGACACTAATAAACTGTCGCTCTTGTACGATCGATATTTATGGAAAGCAAGCAGGGAAGAATGGTGTGCTTCGGACATGACTGATCATGAATGCTGACAAGATGCATGATCCTAGATAGAGCATGACCGGAAGTACATGGACTATAAAGGTAAGATAAGGCTCCAAAATCGTTTTAATATCAAGTACTCAACTCTGAACATAGGAATATCAAAGTTCTAATCAGTATCTTAATTTCATTATTAAGTTAATGAATTTTATTATAATTATTTTACTGCATTAGTTTTATTAACACTACTTAAAATACATTTTTAACGATTTACTCTGAACCCCTGGCTTGAAATTTTCATTTTTCTTATTGAGAACAGTACATATATCTTGGAAGAAAATTTTTAGAATAAAGTATTTGTTAAAGATAAACGTGTGTTTGATATCAGTGTAAAATAAACCTTTAGGACTAAATGAAGAACACCTGACGATAAATGTTTAATCTGAAATAAGAAACATTTCATAGAATTAAAAATGATATTACTGTTTATATTTTACAAATACTTTCAATCTTGAATTCGATAAGCTCTACACAAAAAATATAATTATAGAATAATTGAAATCAATAATAGTTTAGCTATTAAAAAACACAATTACTGCTATAAAATGATGTCAGGTATACCCATTATTTAATTTTCAAGAAAATTAGGGATCTGATGATTAGTTCTGTGCTCTGAAATGCACAAGACTGTACATTCAGCTTGTTAGTGAACAATGTCAGAGGTGATTGTATTTATTTACAATATAAGACATTTCACTTGAATATGAATTATGATCGAACGAGTGAAGCTGGACACTGATATTGCATACTTAAAATTAGGTGTTAATAACGTCATGATGGAGCTTGGACCACTCCTTTGGGATAGGTGATTCCGTAGAATTTCGTACTTAAAATTAGGTACTTATAGCGTCATGATGGAGCTTCGACCATTCCTTTGGGATAGGTGATTCCGTAGAATTTTGTACTTAGAATAAGATGTTTGTAACGTCATGACGGAGTTTGGACCACTCCTTTGGGATAGTTGAATCCGTAGAATTTCGAATCGGAAATTATTTGATGGAATGTGACGCCTCTTCCAAGATAATTTCATATAGGTCACTCCAATAAGTTAAATATCTCTTATTCATTAAGGATGGTTCGGACGAGCTTAGCACTGTGAGTGTGGAGGTTATTATCTGATACGTCGAATTCAGGGTTAATTGTATCAGTATATGGTATTACAACGGGCAATAGTATGTGACTTCTATTATATGTAGCATTAGTGGTACCATTGCACTAGATACAGAGTTTAGCACGTCTAAAATATGCGTTATGTTCCTGTATAAAAAGAGAGGTTACACCTGATTCCAAGTTCTCTCTGAATAAGTATACCCCTGTAATCTGGCTGCAGGATATAGCAGAACAAACCTGTAAAAAATATTACTTTACAAGTCATTGGTTCAATAGACGTTTTTGGAACCTTGGCAAGCGAAGTGTTTGGTATTTTGCTGTGAGTGAACGCGCCTCAATGTGTGTCTGACATAAGGTTAGCCTTGTGATGCCTGTTTCTAACCATATGTAAGTTGACTTGATGTGGCTATGAGTATCTGAATCAACATTGAAACAGATACCCTACTATTGCGATGAGTCAGAATAGATAGATAGCGGTCGTCTGCTACATTCGTAGATCATAGTATACCTTGTCCGGGCAATTCTACCATTGAATTTAAAACGGTTCTATAATCTGCTAATTACATGTTATCATACCTGTATCCATTTCACAATTATCTGCTATAATTGGCTGATTTTGCTAGACAGTTCTCTATACGAGTGAAACCTTCAAATATCTTTAAGATTTAACCACATTTTATAGAAATCTTGGAAAAATGTAAGCTTTTTGATTCGCTTAATCTGAGACAATACTATGTCAGAATACTGTATATGTATTATATAGAATACATGACAAATCATTTACGTTTCAAGTCACATGACTGATAATCAGATGCTGATATTCACAACAACGAAACCAAAAGAGGAGATTGATGTAATTTTATAATAGTGGTTTGTTTTTTTACAGTTATAAGATTACTTATTCAATTATTCATTAATTATCTTCGGAGGTATTATTTTATTTAAAAAACAGAGATTATAAAATGGTTTGAATTTGATAATCATGTCAATAATAACAAAAACAAAGAGTAAAGGAAATATAAGAAAGTAACGGATGTTTCTCTCTTTTATGCACAAAAAATACCGAAAAACAAGAGCAATCTATATGTTATATTCTAAAAGTCCATTTGTTCCGAAAGGCTTGCATAGAAAACAACACTAATGTAAAAACCAATGTGATCAAGTGTTCTATAATATTCTAAGGTAATATTTTCTGTTACATTTTATGGAATATGTATTTAATGTTGTATATTTTTAATCAATTTATTTTAAATTTCTTCTGTGATAAGATTATCATTCAGTGTTCTGTGTTTGTAAATTATTTGGTCATAATTAGGATAGTTAGAACCATTAACAATACTTCAGATTGAACATTTCTCTACTATTACTCTGAGACGTTATTTGCTATTTTGTTTGGTTTTCGGCTTTAAATCACTGTTATGTACAAGACTCGTTTTGTTGCCTTGACCACGAAAAACTTGGTTTAGTTTGATGACACCCTAGAGCTTTCGCACGTGTTTTAAACTAAATGACCACCGTGGATATCAAATCATAAATTTGCTACTATGATATTCCATTGTTTTGCACCTTAACTGTGGGTCATGTTTTTCCACTATGCTCAAATGTTTGAAGCGAAGGAATTATGTTCTCTGATGTTTAACTCCACGCCTAGCAACAGGAATCTGCTTATTATTAAGAAATGACCAGTTGACTGTAATGCCTGTTGAATCTTGAGCAGTCTTGTATATCTTATCGTTTGTTATGACTAAGGTTTCTAATCTCTATGCTATAAGAACACAGTTAGGACTCTATCTGTGGAGTGTTTTAATTCTAATCGCAACGTCTGGCTCGACGCTTACAACGCCACACAGGTGGTATGTTCTGGCTTTTATCACAAGCACGATACTAACCAAACACCTCATGACAGCCACCTTATCTTGTGTATTTATGTCTGTATATTCTAACTATAAGTTTGTTGCTGCAACCATAACAACGCCTTCTGCAGGCGTTTTTGAATTAAACCTTAAATGTAAAGAAAGAACAATAACATGCACCTATACACACGTACACTCATATATATATATATATATATATAACAAAGATTAATTTATATTCTGGCAACAGTTATGATTTTATAATTTATGAAGCGTCTTTCCCTTATAAAAAAGTAGGTAAGCTAAAAATATATGCAATACATCAGAGTAACATTCCACTGAAAAAATAATATGATATCCTAAATTAATCATTTGACCATATTAGATGTAGCAGAAAGTGCTTTTCGGACAATATCCAACAAGGTTTTCTGTCGGTGGGGCTGCACATGAACAGATTCGATTATGAATAGTCTTATTTCCAGCAAATAATTGATGCTGTTCTTTCAGAAACTAATTCTGAACGAAATAATATCAAAGTGTGTATCTGACAGTATTTACGAAGTTATTTTGATGTAGAGATACAATTTAAACTAATGTAGTAGGACCACTAACTGCCCCAAACACTATTCACCAGTAATTTGTTTGTTGTGTTTTTTAATTCTTAAGCTGCCTAAATTAATTTGTAAGTTTAAAATACTTCCCCAGAATTAGGATTTAAACAACTTTTATAACTTGAAATCTAACAGAGCATATAGCTAATTATGACACAGATTAAGGGTGTAAAATTTAAACAACTTTTATAACTTGAAATCTAACAGAGCATATAGCTAATTATGACACAGATTAAGGGTGTAAAATTTAAACAACTTTTATAACTTGAAATCTAACAGAGCATATAGCTAATTATGACACAGATTAAGAGTGTAAAATTTAAACAGCTTTTATAACTTGAAATATAACAGAGCATATAGCTAATTATGACACAGATTAAGAGTGTAAAATTTAAACAGCTTTTATAACTTGAAATATAACAGAGCATATAGCTAATTATGACACAGATTAAGAGTGTAAAATTTAAACAGCTTTTATAACTTGAAATATAACAGAGCATATAGCTAATTATGACACAGATTAAGGGTGTAAAATATTTTAACCGTCACAAGGAAAATGCGAATATATTTTTATCGCATTTACTTCTTTATAGCCCCCCAGTGGCACAGCTGTATGAAACCGGATTTCGATACCCGTGGTGGGCAGAGCACAGATAGCCCATTGTGTAGCTTTGTTGCTCAATTACAAACACACAAACTTCTTTATAGATGCGTAAACTTGGTGTTTCTTTATGTAGAATATATAATAAAAGGCTATTTAACATTATTGTGTTACAATCCTCTTTTTTTATGATATAATATGTTAATAGTAAACAAAACAAAACATTGGTAGATATTTGCCATGCAATAATCGTGTGATTTTGAGTTCTTGAGAACTTTTTTTCCAAAATCTATGTAAATGAGAATAAACTTTTCAAACTTAGTATCTTTATTTTTCGAGCCTTTCCTTTCTAATCAACTTACAATTATTAAATTAAAAAAATTGTGGAAATTACAATGAAAATAAAGCACTTATATTAATATTAGAACATGAAAATTAAACAGTTTAGGCTATTCCTACAGTTGTGATTGTAATTGACGACAATGTTTAGTGTTGGTAAAAAAATATAAACGCATAAAACCTGCTAACTGGAAACCATTTTTATTAAACCAGCTAACTAGAAACAATCTTTGTTGCATTATTTTACACATTAAACCAGGTAACCAGAAACTGTTTTTTAAGTATTTTTAGCAATAAATTTTTCATTAAAATGAATTTGTTGTTAGTTTTTCTTGCGATACTTTAGAAAACTGTTGGTTTTTGCCTCAAAATATTTTTTGCACACATTTAAATATTTAGAGCTCAATGTTACTCTATCATATTGTTATATGTTAATATTCATTCAAATTGTCACCTAGTCTAACAACCTAAAACATGTCATATTTTGAGGCCGTGTCTCGTGGTAGAGCACAGACGCTTTCACAAGTGGCTAACTTTCAGCCAATAGTGTGGAAGTAACAAAGAGCCAGCTGTTTCAACTTGCCCAATAAGCACTGGCTTCGGTGTGACTTTGGAGGCTTTGTACTCATAACGCATATAAACTAGACGAACGCTTCAACTTCTGTCAAAAATTTAAGCTGGATTCATAGAAGAATTAAGCTCATAAGATCTACTATTAAAACAAATTATACCCAGGTTGACATATACATCGTTCCTGTTATATCAGTTATATATTGCCAAAACTTGAATTTAAAAATTTGTGCTGTCAGTATGGACGAGCTAGGCCTATTATGTTCGGAAAATACACCGCTAGAACACTCGCCTCGTGCAACATATGATCCCAACCTGTTACATAACCAGAGAGTTTTAGAACTATTATTGACCACGGAAGACCGCTATACTGTTTCTTCTGCCTATTGGAAGTATGTCCAAACTGAGGTTCGACCCTTTATGAGAAAGGTAGTGACAACGTGGATGCTCGAGGTGAGACCATATTGTGTCTTTTTTCTTCTAATAATATATAAAAAATTGGATAATGTTATACAATTCTCTCGGATAAAATATAATACTTGGCGAAATAATTCAAGTCTTAAAATACTTTTCATTAAATTGACTACGATCAAGTCAGTTCAATCAACTACGCTCGAGTCAGCTGATGATGGGCAGTTAGTAATAGATATACATGCTACTCCACGACTGTTCATATCCATTAGGAAATGATGATGTCAGAACAAATAAGGGTAAAAGTTAGTTTATCAGAGAGATTTCATTGTGTTATTGAAAGTACATTTTAACCTGTTTGGTAAAACGGACTATAAGGGCGTATTTAAAGAAAATAAAGAAAAACATTTATTTGAATCGGACGACTTTTCGATCTTAATTGTAAGCCGTCTCTAATATAGACCTTATGACAATCATGATAAAGAAATTTGGAAACTTTTTCTTAGTTTGTTTGTTTATATTTTTAACAAAATGCCTGAATTTGACCAAAAACCAACTTATTTCCATTAAATATAATTTTCCTTCCCGGTAGACGACGATCGTAACTTCATAAGTTTGGACTAAGGATCAAAGTGGAAATTATAAGTTGTACTTCTTGTTTTTAGTGAAATCAAAAAGCCTGAAAATACAATTTATGAGTCATATCCGAATGAAAATGAATTGCAGTGTTCTGTCAATGTAACGTACATAACAGAAACAAATATGTTCACTACATGTACATGTATAGTCAAAACATTTAAAGTGTTCCAAACTGTTCTAAAATCAACTTTTAAACATATTTGTACAACATTTAAAGATCTGTATAATCTTGTCGAATGTTTTTGTTTCAATATTCAAACAGTCAAAGATATTTTGTATTGTCCTAAAATTCTATGAAGTGACACAGTTTATCATTCTCGAGTAGATATTTCAGGAATATTTTAGAATGTCGTATGACCTTAAGAGAAAACTAAATATGTAGGTACAAATTATCTACGAGTGATATTTATATACAACATGTACAAAAAAACCCCACAAATATACGTACTGTCACGAAAGCTGCTATTACGACACTTATTTCAAACAGTGATCTGTTATCGCTTTGTTATTCTATTCTTATCTTAATAAATCTGTATTATAGTCGATATATTTATAGGATAAATACATTTCTCAGAAGCAACTTATATATGAAATTTCTCATTTTTTATCCCTTCACTTTTAAAGATGGTTGTGTAGATGTTTTATATATATAGTGTTTCTGCCGTATATCTGGAAGACAGAATACTTTGAACTCGAACACGTATTTCTTTGAGCAAATCACAATTGATACAAACAGCTGCAGTGCTTAAACATTTATTGTCTCCCGTGGGACAGCGGTACGTTTATGGACTTATAACGCTAAAATCCGAGGTTCGATTACCCGCGATGGGCACAGCAAATAGCCCAATGTGGTTTTCTCTAAAACAACAAACAAATTGAATATTTATTAGTTTAGTTTACTGAGTTACCTTGAGGGTGTATAGTCAGAACGGTTGTAGGACCTTTTTTCAATCGTTTGTTACCAGTTGTCTTATTGACCCAGATTAACGTATTCTCTAGAACACAGAGAAATTGAAAGCTAACCCGTCACTGGTCAAAAATATCTAGTGTTGTTTATATTGGGAATATTTTGAAACAATGGTCTATATGATGGTGATAATAATACGTAACAATTTACAAATTACATAACGGAGAATATTTATATAATTTAATAGTAAATACTTGTAGAAATGAATGTGTAAATTATCATTCGGCGTCCCTACCTGTGTAGAAAAGTTGGCTTAGTAGTTTTTCGCGCCACAAACAAAAGCCAAGCTGTTACTTTAGGCCATGTGAAGTTTAACTGTGAACTGTTCAAAATTCATATTCATATGTAAAATAAAATAAAAGTTTGAACTTATTTTTATGACATACATACGTGAAATTTACGCATACTACATGCAGGCGAGCAACAGATACTGAACCATTCAGTGAGAAACAGCTGTGATATTCATCACTCTTCGTACTACATGCGCTGCAGACAGTTTTCCCAACCACCAAATGATTTTATCATCACGTGCATGGAATATTAAAACAGATGATAAGTTGGAAAACGCAATTTTTTAATGAGCTTACTAAATTTAGTACTTTATTAATGCCCGTCATTTATTTTTACACTAAACTTACTCTTTCAATATTTAAAACTGTATGTTGTGTATAACAATGATTGCAAGTGTAATAGGGTACTGTTTAAAGATTATCCTTCACGTATATGTCTTCCATAATCTGTTAGACATTGAATATGGAAAGTATGATGTTGGGTATTAACCATGACAGTGATTTAATAACAACCCTTTCAAGTCTTTATAATAAGTACTTAAATTAAAAGAAAAAAAATGTGTGCCGTATTTGTGTTCTACAGCGCTTTACTTGTAAT
Source organism: Limulus polyphemus (assembly GCF_000517525.1). Taxonomy (NCBI): domain Eukaryota; kingdom Metazoa; phylum Arthropoda; class Merostomata; order Xiphosura; family Limulidae; genus Limulus; species Limulus polyphemus. Next base: position 267,198 of record NW_013666139.1, read on the forward strand.
AATTAGCTGTACTGATACAAATACTTGGTTTTAAATGAATTTTACATGTACAGTATGAAAGTATTGCATAGGGTTTAGTGTAAATACAAATTATGGAACGAGTGTGCTAGGCCTATGTGTGTCACACAAATGTATAGTAAAAGAATCATTACTTTTAGTGTGCTAGTTTTGCGTGTGTTACACAAAACATATATTCAAAATAATGTTTTTTTTATTAAAGTATTTTAATTACCTTATTATTGAAACCATACTGTAGTTTCTACTAGTTTTGTGTGTAAACGTAGATGAAACTTTATTTCTACAGACCACTTAGTAATTTTAGATATTCACATGAAGCGACACAAGGAATTTCTGCGCTAGCCATCCCTAGTTTTCAACTTAAAGACTACAAGGAAGGTAGCTGGTCAACAGCACCCACTGCCAACTATTGGGCTAATTTAATCGAATAGTTGGATTTGACCATCACTCTTATAACTCGCCTAAGTGCGGAACTCTACCCACTAGAACACGATCGGTCCATTAGTTTAGATAATTTTTGTAAAATTCATGTATCGCTGGCACATATTGTGGGAAGCCATTTCCGAGTTTCTAACAAATAGTGGGCCGGGCGTGGCCCAGTAGTTAGCGTGTCGTACCACTGGACACTCTCTCCACTTTCAGCTGTCGGCACGTTATAAAAGTCATCCCGTTTTTCGGTTTAAAAAACCATACGAAGTTCTTTTGGCGGTAGGCACTGACGGCTGGTTGCCATCCCTCTGATTAGTAGCTCAAAATTAGGGACAACTATACATGAGCCCTTGGGGTTTCTGTTTACTTAGCCCACTTGCGTGTAAGGTGCCGTTTAGATTGAAAAGTTCCATTTCTGTATTTAAAAAGTAACTGATACCTGTAGAACCCCAATTGAGAGTGTGTTTGGATAAAACAATAACCTTTTTTTCTCGTCATAAATTTGCTTTAGCCTAAATAACTCAACTGTATTTTAATGAAAACTCTTAGTTCATAATCAACTCTCTTTTAAACTAACTTTTCTTGTTTCGGGTGAAGTTAATGCCCAATATTAATATCTACTGTGTATCTATTTATACACCTTAACTAAACTTGCATAATAATGCACTTGGTTAAATTTCATAATCAAATATGGCAACGTTTTTTTTTGACTATCGAAGTTTTTAATTGTGCCTATATACCAACTTGATTGGTTACACCTTTTTAAGTGATATGAAAGACAAATATTCATAACCCACTTGCATCTCTAATTATTCTTTTATTTTTAGGTTCGGATGAAATTTATAAAAGTTCACGAGCACGTTGAGTGAATATATTTATAGTACACTCTTCGATGAAAGAATGAAAAGTCTGACAGATTCAATAACAATACCATTTCAGACCATACACAATAACAATATCATTTCAATATATAGTACTTCTGAAACTTTTATGTGTATGTTTTCGACCCTCACTAAACTTTTATGTGTATGTTTCCGACCCTCAGTAAACTGTATAGTAGAAATAAATTGCTCTTCAACAGTTTTAAGTGCATATTCTGTATTACCAATTTTTGAAAATGATAATAACAGAGCTTTTGTCAGTAGTTTTCAAATACCAGCTCTTAACTGAAACTGAAAATATTTTGAATTATTAAATATTTTCTGAATTCTTACAGTATTGTATACTAATGTTTTCAGGTCTGTGAAGAACAGAACTGCGAAGAGACCGTTTTCCCTGTTGCTGTTAACTACCTAGACAGGTTCCTAGCTAAGACAAGTATTATGAAGTCACAGTTGCAACTGTTAGGAGCAGTGTGCCTTTTGCTAGCATCCAAGTTCCGACAGTGTCGGCATCTAACGGCTGATGTATTAGTATATTATACAGATTACTCTGTTACAAGAGAAGAAGTTTTGGTATGTCTTTTTATGTTTATGTTAAGTTTTACTTTAGCTTGGCGAGAGAAAATCGTTAAAAATTTAGTACATATATATAGACTTAAAAAAAGCCTCTAAACTCGAGCGCTTTCGAATAGTTGACTATTCTTGTTCAGGAGAACAATATATAGTTATCATTCTGCGAGTAAAACACACACACACCAAACACTTAGAAAGTGGCATGTCAAACGCTTAAAGTTTTGACCTTATTTTTCTGACAGTAAATGTTTAATTTCTTTATGAATCTCTAAACTACTATAATCAGTATACATATTATTCAAGGTAAATAACCATAACGTGGCAACATAACACAGCATAACTGTCAAATGTCTGACTAGCACGCAAAATTTAGTTAAACCCTTAACGATAGCCACCATCTCTTTAAACTAATCTGGAACTCTACTGACCTCATTCTCAGTGAATTTCATGGCTGAAATAGTGGATCAACATGCATATCCAAAATTAACATTCGAAGTGATCTTCACTATAAACTAAATCAAAATAGCCTGCTTTCACAAGTTAGATTGTGAGGAACTGAAAACATCCTTATCTAAATTCCTATTCAAATCAAGCTCACTTTTTGAGATGACACAGTAGAGAGAACTATATATTTCACACCTCCATAACTAGTAAACAATACAACTTTACTCGGGGTATATTAAGGTCATTTTCTTATGTTCTTCGTGTAGGACATCCGCATGTAGTTAGTGATTCCCATGTAAACATGATGTAGATGGGCCATAAACTTGCATTAATCTTCTAGTTTAAGTAAAAGTTACAT
>NW_013666139.1:270831-273894 GCF_000517525.1 Limulus polyphemus
TTTTTTTTTTTTTTTGCCAGGCCCATAGCTCCAATCAAAGCTAGAACTACATGTACAAGGGTAAAAATATTCATGAAAGAAAAGGGTTTATTACGTAATTAATATATTAAATTATTCGTTGACTGATTACTTAGATTTTCGGTGGTTATTGGTAGTTGAAATGAGCTGTTAAACGAACAAAATTGAAAACAATTTTGAAAATTGTTCTGAAAAGGCATTATTTCATCTTTCTCTATCTATCTCTTTTTTTAATTGTACAAAATAAGCCCTAAAACATAAATACAGTCCACGTTCATATAAAAACTTCGTATTTAATACAAATGTCGAAGGGTTTGTGCTTCAAACAGATGTGTTCCTAACAGGCGCCTTACGTCTATCTCCTCTAAGAAACGCTTGAATCATTAGAAAAAGGGGAAAAAGTATATTTGAAAATTATGTACAGAAACGTTACTGAGAGAAGAAACTCGAGTTTCTACCAGACATTTAATTACGTGTTTAGTTTTCTGATAAAAAAAAAGTTTTAAGAGAAAAAACATATGGAGTTTAAGACCAGCTTTAAATATTATTTGAGAGATGCTGTCGAGCTCCCGGTTGGTCCTCTTCACAATGAATTGTTCACTTATAATGCTACGTAATGGTTTTTGCATAGAGAATCCAGACAAACAGAGGGAAAAGAATAAAAAGGACAGAAAAAATGCAGGTTACCTTTTCAAATAAGAATTCAAAGCAGTGTTCCATTTTTTATGTTAGTTGGACACACCTTTTTAAATCCCCAACTGTGCAGGATTACGTGAGACCGGTTCTTGCTCTACTTCCTCTGTCTGATGGTAAGATCCATAGTAAAAGACGCAGGAAGACCTCAGACCCTGTCCGAGAAGAGGGATAATTTAAAGGGGGGGGGGGTTGTACCGGAAGACGTTTAGGAAGCTTACGTGAACTTGTGAATGTACGTCATGATGGAAAAAAAAACTATTGTCATCTTCTCTTCAGAAGGTATAGAGCCACAATAGTGGTATTTCCTTGTTTCTGACAGCCTTGCATCTCTTATGAACAGAAAAGTCCTCGTCTCCAAAGCTTGCGTAGACCGATCGCGATGATTTCTCTGTCACTGTAAATGTTAATGTAACTTCACGTTTTCGTTTTACAAGAAACTGTATATTTGGCAGAATAAAAAATATTAATATCTTGAAAAATGTCAATCGTAAAGCTAAGTAAAATAATGTTTAGTTAAGCGTTCTCTTGCGCTTATTTTTTGTAAACGGCTTACACAAGTATGATTGTATTTCACTGTTTCCAAATTTCCATGTTTTGATAATTACAATCTCATCCTTTATTTAAAAAAAAGCATCTTCGTCTTTGTGGAAAATTAGCCACACGATAATTTTTATACAATGTATCACAGCAGCCACCACTAGCAAAAATGGCAGATGAGCAATCAAAAATTACTTTAAACAATAAAATTGTATTGCAAAAAAGAGGTTCTTTTAATATATATAACTTTTCATATAAGATGTTGTCAGAAACTTGAAAATAGCACACTTAATATACAGCTATTCGTATGAGATGCTGTTAACAGCTTTGAAAATAACACACTTAATATACAGCTGTTCGCATGAGATGCTGTTAACAGCTTGAAAAATAGCACACTTAATATACAGCTATTCGTATGAGATGCTGTTAACAGCTTGGAAAATGATGCACTTAATATATAGGTTTCCCCATAAGATGCTAGTAGTTAGGAGCTGCCTCCTGACTACTGATACTATTAGCATCTTTGAAAGTGACACTTAACTACTGAACCATTATGGTACGTGTTAGTTTGTACAGAATTTGAAGCTCAGCAATTATTCATATCATATTGATTCTTGAGCTTTGTGAATATATCACCGCTGTTTGAGCCACACAAGGGCGAGTTGTTTAAAAATGTTTCCAGTGTTATTACTACGTTTCACCATATTTGTTTAGCTAGCTTTATATTACACTCCATACGTTTACGTATCTCGTAAGTTTCAAATAAAGCTTTGAGTGAATTCTAACCCACCTGGCTTTCTGATCTATGTTTATTCACGTAAAACATCTTCTCAACAAACACAGTGTTATGCGTTTGAAAGACACACAGGATGTAGATATTCGGATTCACGTTAAAACATATTCTCAACAAAGACAGTGTTATGTGTTTGAAAGACACACAGGATGTACATATTCGGACATTTAAAAGTGAAGGGGTTAAGAATTAAGACACTTATTGTGGTGTTTTCAACACACTTATCAATCAAAAAATTGCTACTGCCAATGGCTAAATTCTAAATCAGAAATATAAAAGTTTAAACCACTTGTAATTATATTGACCTGCACTAATTCATCAGTTCAATAATCCCCATTGTTTCGCACTGTTTTGGAATATTTTAATATACATTTATTTGGTATTATTATTGTTTGGCTCAAAAATAGTTTGTTAGTATTATAATAGCCACGTAATTGAAAAATAAATATCACAAACAATAAATTCTTCAACTTGCAACATCCTCAAATAGCTACAGAAACTAATGATCAAAGTACTTATTACTAAAAGTAGGAGAAAAACAGTTGAAGAACAAAAACAAATACACAAACAATTTTATTTTCTCTCAGTTATCGGCAAAAGTAAAGCAAGAAGCATGCCACACAAAAATGACTTATGAATTATTTGCGAATACCAAATTCACCATAACGTTTGTACGTCCAATTTCAGATTTTGTTCTTTTAACACTGGAATTTGTTTGCTTATCTTAGTACTTTTTAGAGGTTGTTGATATCAATGTATAGCAATTTAGGTTATAATCTCATATTAGACGAAGTTAATTATGTGATAATTGAGCTTGTACCTGTAAGGTTTATAGTCTGATAGAGCAGTACAGCTTAAAATATCATTGGCAAATTAAGCGAAAATATTTCTAAAATACTGTGTTTTAAATCCTATTAAAACAACATTTTAAAAAATAACAAATACATTTTATTTTGTTAAAAATGTGTTTTCACGGTGTTATTTTCACGCAATTGCAAGGAATTATATTTCAACTGAAC
>NW_013666139.1:274301-275693 GCF_000517525.1 Limulus polyphemus
ATCGATGCTGAACCGATCCGGGTATTTATAAACAATGTGTAACAAAAGCTTATAGATGCTGAACCGATCCGGGTATTTATAAACTATGTGTAACAAAAGCTTATAGATACTAAACTGGTACGGGTATTTATAAACAATGTGTAATAAAAGCTTACGAATACTAAACCGATCCGAATATTTATAAACTATGTGTAACAAAAGCTTATAGATACTAAACCAATCCGTTTTTGAGATCTGGCTATATCTGGCAGTCAATAAAATGGCAAGAAATTAATGTTTGTTATATACAAGATGAGAGAATGGGTGGGAAATGTTCTGTTTGGTACTCAAGCTCAATAACTAAATAAAGTATGTGTTTTAAGTTTGATATTATTTAAGTATCTATGGGTAGTAATTAAATTTAAAGCATACAATATGCATAACGGAGTGGATATACAAACAGATCTATTATGATGTTGGATATATATGTATCAAGTGTTGTCATAATATCACCTCCATCAGTGGCTCAGCGATAAGTCTGCAGGCTTACGATCCTAAATATCGGCTTTCAATACCCGTGGTAAGCAGAGCATAAATAGCCCATTTATGTGGTTTTGCGCTTAAAAATAACCAATCCAATTGTTATTATAATTATTCTTGGTAAGAACATGTGGGGAATGTGTTACATAGTACGAGATTATATTAAACATATGAGTTGGAGTTTTCTGAGTCTTTTTGCACGGATTATTTATTAAGCATTACCCTTTGCTGCTTTGATCTATGACTACTTTTACACATGGATTTGAGTTCGTTTTTAAAATTCTAAACTTAATGATATACGTGCTGAAAATATTATGTATTCTGATATAATCTAATTGAAAACAAGAAGCCAGTTAATTCTATGACTTAAGAAAATCAAGTAAATACGTATTTTTTCTTCAATAGATGTGTAATTTTTAAGCAGTTGCTAGATTATACTGTCGAAAAAAAGGTTACAATGTTAAAACTGAATATTTGTCTTGAGTATTTTTTCCAGTACAGGGTCTATTTGTAATCTTTTATCGGAGTTTAGGTCTTATAGGCCTGGGAGTCAGGTGCATTTGACCTCTTCAAACTGTACTTAGTTTGTTTGTTGAATTTTGCGCCAAGCTACTCGAGGGCAATCTGGGTTAGAAGTGACAGCTTAGCCAACACCACCTATCGCCAACTTTTAGGTTATTCTTTTACCAATAAAAAAAAATGTGGGACTGAAAGGGATTATAATGTGAAAGCACATAATTATAAAGATTCATCAATAGTCAGTGATGCGTATTGTTATTTGTATAAAACTTTGTAGGAAATTACGCGTAGTGGTTATTGAAAAAGATGAAAATAAGTATGTTATAGATCAAAACACTAAGGAGTTAATATATA
>NW_013666139.1:276241-277592 GCF_000517525.1 Limulus polyphemus
ATTTTGCAACAGTTTTGTGCATTTATTTTGTTATTTTTTCCTCTGACGAACCTTGACTAACTTACACATGACCTCATGATTATCAATTCAAAATTTTTCTTTTCAAGCAAATCATCCATCTCTCTAAGTATTTTTTTTTCTTCAGCTAATAAGTTCAGAGCTACTTCCAAAAAAATCCAGAGCAAAAAAAAAAATTTGAATGTTAAAAATTATATTTTGTTATTGAAAATGGAGAATTAACCCAAGCACCAAATCGAACCTTTGCATTTCAAAACTGTATAATACCCGAGGGTGCCAAAAGAAGCAGCTGGGCTTTATAAAAACGGTTATTCAAACCATTTAAAATATATAAACCTGGTTAACTCATACCGCTTGGAGATAATAGCACTGATCACTCGAGTTGATCCGCTTCACAACTGTATGTAAATCAGCTTTCGGTGAAACATCACACACGACTAACATTTTATCGTGAAACGGCAGTTGGCAACAAGCCAAGTTCTCCTGCGGGATTTAAAAATGGCTTCCACCATGCATAGACACGTGGGTTGTTGTCCAGAAGACCGACCCGATAGGGGCAGATGTTTTTTTTTTTAACAGTGGCAGTGGAACCGTGACCTAAAATTATTTCCTGAGTCTGTAGAGCTTTAAAACCGTCTGGTTGTCCATGGTTATTCTGTTTACGACGGGTGTAAGCTGGCGCTTTAAAAGTTTTCCATTTAAACACATTCAACTTCCTTTCGGGATCAACAATCCACCATATGTTGTTCAGGATGAATCAACGTTGATTTTTGTACCGATTTGTTAGCCAAATCCTTCGTTATGCTCTTATCATTAAATAACATATATATACATATACTCAGCAAATAAAGTACTTTTATACTACTGTCAAATGGACGAGAATAATGAAAAGTTACGAAACGTAAATGATAGATAGTATTCAGTAATATGCATTAAGAATCGATCTACACTTTCTTGTTTGTTTGTTGTATTTTAGGTTAAGACCACCAATATACTAACTATTGCTGCTATCAGATCCACCGTAAATTTCATACTTTTACGTCTTACTTAGTTACTAAAACAATTATATTCTTCGAAAACCTCGTTTAGGTTTTTAAGTGAAGAAAATCATCCTTTAAAATTCTTGTAGTAATACCGTTCGTGATTAACAATAAGACATGCTTTTTGAGCATCTTCAGATAAAGAAAAATGTGAAAATACATTTTATCATGTTTTGTTACAAGTACAAATACGTTTTATCAATTTTTATTACAATTAAAAGCATGTGTTAATATTGCTTGCTACAAGTAAAACGTGTGTTATAATTATTTGCTACAAGTAAAAACATGTTAAC
>NW_013666139.1:278341-290470 GCF_000517525.1 Limulus polyphemus
CTTATACTGCTAAATTAGGGATGGCTAGCGCAAATAGCCCTCGTGTAGCTTTGCGCGAAATTCAAAACAAACAAACAATAATTGGGGAATAATTTATTTGCGTGAAAACATTAACTGTATGATTGAAGTAATGTCACAGACTGGATAAAGTATTTATTTGAGAAGTCTTGACATGAGATTTATAATGCATATTGATACTAACATATTAGTTATAAATTTATTATTTTCAATTTGAAATACAGATACCTTATAATGCTAAAAGCCCCACGGTGTGGTCAAAGGTAGGTTTGAGGAATTATAATTTTAACTTTAGTCTTTTATATTCCTTTTTGTAAAAAAATTGACTGTTGCTTGAATTTTAGATTTATTATTTTTTATTCCTTATTTTAGAAAACAATTTGGTGCTGCGTGGAACAAATAGAAGAAATTGTTGAATCAAACAGAAACACATCTCAAACAACACTGGCGAAGTCTAATACAACACCTCCTAGCGGTAACAAAACTAGCCTAGCTTCAAACTCTTCATCAAGTTCACAACCAGAAACTCCAACTGACGTACAGGATGTACTTTTCTGAAAAGAAAAAGAAATTATGAACAGTTTTCAAATGTGTAAATAAAATGTACATGTTGTTTTCAATATTTAGATCGTTGACAATAATTCGCCGTTAATAACAAAAGAAGAGAAGTTTTGAAATACTTTACTACTTCTAAAATTTTGATAAAGATGGCACATTAAATTATTTATAGTTAAGTATATTACAGATGTAGTCAGCCTAAATTATCTTTATTAAGTATTTGTAAAAATATATATATTTCATCTAGTCCAGTCATGCCGGTAAACTACTTTATGGTCGTATGTGTGGCCATCAATATATCAGCTAAGCACAGAGAAACAAATCAATCTTTCCTTAGAACAACCAAATCACAAAATAAGTGAACATTTTTAGACTATTGTTTCTAAATCTTATTAAAGGTTGTCGAAGTAAAATCCGCTTCACTTTGTTTACATTCCAATTTTATAGAATGAGATCTGTGTTTAATCCAGTGTGTAAGTAAACTCAATTATTCGTGTGTTATTCTAGTATTTAATTTATTGTGATTTTCTTTACATTACTGAGCATCATTAACATATTGTTGTTGTTGTATTTGATCACGGTGCACGTTATCGTCTAAAGCCTGTCATAATTCATTAAGTCAAGTAATAATCATACCAAAGGTCGTTAATATTAAAAAATGTTTTTGTTTTAGACTGTTTTTACCGTTTGGGGCGTTACCTCAGAGTGGACGATGAAATTGCCGAGTTTGTCAAGAGTTTTTGTATTTGTACAGTTTTACGAATACTTTATTGACAGTGGAATGGAAAGCTCAATTTATTTAGCTAATTTTTCTGAAGGATCTCTTTATTGCTTTGAAAGCAATACAATATTCCAATTTTTGTCATACTGGTTATTATAAATCGTGCTTTACTATACTACGTATATTTATAACACAAATCACCAGACAGTTCCGTGACATTAGTTTTAAATGGAGAAAAGTTAGTAAAATGTATCTAAAAGTTAACATTTACAGTTCTGGAATTTTTTACATTATTTTCGGTCTACCTGTTTAATATTGTTTAGTTTAGTTGAATGAAAAGACAAAACCAGATGAATATTCTTTGATGTTTTAAATTATAGTTATTTTAAAACAATTGCAAAGAGCATCTACAGTTCCTGTGTTGTGCCAGTCAATGTATTTTCTTTCGTTTTTGAAGTAATAAACAGTATTATGTGTTTTGAGTATTTTCTAGACCTCCTAATACTTTCCCGCGGTTCTAGATCTAGTAGGGATACCTAATATAAATTTATCATTGTGATGATACACCAAATATTTTAAAATGTTGTTTTTATGTATGTGAATAGCCGTGTTGATTAAAAGATTTAAGTACATGTTAAGTGAAATCATGCAAAGAAATAGTTTACATATGGGAAAATGTGTATCGTTTTTGTTGTTTGTTTTTCTGGTTACTTCCATTACGTTTGTGTTTAATAACAAACAAACTGTTCACTTTCTTTGTGCTTCTGATTGAATTAAGCTATAATGAGAACATTTAAATTTAAATCTACAAATCTTAGAATATTCCACACTTTATGATTATTTTTCTAGGCTTAACGTTATTTATTTCTGAGAAGATACTTTAAATTTATCATTTTGATATTTTTCTTAAAGGTTTAAAAGGTAATTTTTATAATGTTTTAATTTTGTCCAGTATATGTTGTGTATATGATTATCTTACTAGATTTTATATTTATTCATGAATTAGAACTTATGTTAAACACAAAAGCTGCTAAAAATAGTTAAAAATTACAGAAAAATCAAGCTGTCTTTTTTGGAGCATAAAAAGTTATTATATCCTTAACTTGGCATCATCTAACTTTTTGTGAACGAAATGTAAACGCAGATTTCGTTTTAACAGAATCTTATATTAACTTGATTGCTATGACTTAAGTTGTAATTGTATTTTACTGTTTTGAAGGCGATGTGATTATAAATCGTTTTCAATTAAAACAAACTCAATATCACCACTAAAAGTGTTTTGTAATAAAAAAAATCTAATGCATTATTTGTTGCCAAGATTATGTGATTCATTACAAGTTGTTGGAAATTGGTGCTTCTTGCTAATGTGTAAGATGATGAAAAAGCTCATGTGAATTTATTAAAAGAATAATTTTCGATGTTAAGTATACGTCTGTGTTTAGAAATAGGACTTGTAAATATGTAAATATCTCTCATGTTGTCCATGTAAACGCCATTTTATGCTTTTGTACTTTGTAAGCACAAAGGAATAGTGAATATTATGTATTATATAATGTAAAAGTCTGTGGTCACTGATACAAAATAAATCATAACTGCACTGTTTCTGTTGTGTTAATAAATGGTTTTGGTTTCAAGCATAAATCTTGAAAAAATTCACACCATAGGCATAATAACAATTCAAGGGTATTTTAACATTTACACGCACATATGATCTTAACGTCATTTAAACACGTTTTCGTAGAGTTAAACAATAACTTAGGAGCAGGTTGATGGGATTAATTAGTTGCTTAGGCCTACTGTGTTGATTTCTCCGTAACAATACAAGAAGGTAAAGATTGCAAATTGTGTTAGTTTTGTACCTAAAGTGGTTCTATTACATAATCATTAGAATTACTGTAAGTAACAGTGGCAGGGAGAGCGACTTTCAACAAGCCTGAAATTGTCAGATCATTGCTATTGAAGAACTAGTGACACTATATAATATATATATATATTTGTTGGTAAATTTTTGAAAATTTTGACGAATGAAAACTTAGAATCTGTAAAAAGAAATTGCGTTGTTTTTAGTGTAATAGAAATTCCTCTCCATGAGGCTGAGGGCTGACGCTTCCTCCCTGTACACAAATCTAGGTAGGTAGGGAGCAATCGCTTTCTTTTTCCCCTGGTTTCTGCGCCTTATAGTCCTTTAGGACAAGAAATGTAAAAACTTAGTACTGAAAATCTTTAATCCCTTGAGCGAGTAAGTTTTATATATTTTATTGTCCTTGTAGGACTAATTAAATGTTAAGGAAATGTAATGTTCTTTCTAGGACTTGATTTTAATATGAATGTATTAATGAATTAGTACTGAAAATCTTTAAACCATAAGTTATAATTATTGTATCATCCATTTTAGGATGAATTAATTATAAATGTATTAGTTTTAAGCGTCCTTTTTTTATGACTATTTAATTATAATTGAATTAGAGTTAAGCGTCCTTTTAAGGATGATGTAATTAATTATTTATCAACATGATGAAACATGTATTGTATGAGTCATTGCGGCCTGGAAATACGTTCTCTACTTTGTGGTAAAATGATTTAATTATTAATTAATGAATTAGTGTTCACTGTCCTTTTTTCAGGACGAATTATTTATAGTTGATTTAATTAACTATCGAAGTAGTGATTGATTATATTCAGTTTCATGGCTGCCTAGAAACACGTTCTCTACGTTGTGGTACTATTACATAATCATCTATTATGGCTGCTTGGCTGGTATCGAACTATAATTTCAGCCCTCCATAAGTTAGTTTCCGCCCTCTGTTGACATTCTGTTGAACTATGGCATCATGGCCGCCTGTCATGGCAGCCTAACCTGTTGAAACATCCAACTTTCGATAGATAATGTGGGGAAGCCAATAATGTAAGGATTTTATTCTCCATGTAAAGTCGAGACGGCTTATTCTTCTATTTGATTATTAGCCGATCAAGTTATTTCCACTTCCATCCCTATCTTGTTTGGTTCCTTTTTTTGCAGTTCAGTAGCCAGTCATACATAGGTTTTTTTTTTATTGAGGGATAATTATTTTCTTTCCTTTTTGTATTTATTTCTAAGCTTGAATATTTGACTGAGAAATCCTTCCTTTGTTTAAGTTATCCACTTTTACATAATTTCTTTATAAAGTTTCTACTTTTATATAACTTGGCTCTTATTCTTCCGTTTTCCATTTACAAAAACAGCCAAGTTAGAATACAGGGTACAACCATCCATATAAAGATGTGACATCAAAAGATATATAAAGGGGCAAACTCTGTAAAAAATATGATATAAATGTGGGCAAGATAAAATAGAAAAAAAATGGTGAATACTTAGGCTCCTTTTTTGTTGCATCTGAAACAAGCAATAACATGAATTTATAAAGGGGTCACGTCTTTTCCATTTTTTTCGCATTTTACTGGCGCGCCTATACATTACATCTGTACAGAGTCTGCCCTTTTATATTGTTTGGATCTTTTTGATATCTCATCTTTGTGTGGCTGACCCATTTATTGTAACTTGGTTGGATTTTTTTACATGTTTTGGTCAGATATCACTACCTTGTTTTGATTATTATTTTAAAATTAATTAAAAACAAGATTTCATCCGTGAGATTCGAACCTCAGTTGTCAGGGAAAACTGATTCTTAAAAGCACTGTCATTTAAACCACTAAAACATTCGCCATTTTAGATTTTCCACGTCCCCCTTTTAGGTTCTTGAGTCAATAGTTTCAGTTTTCATCTAAATAAGATTCAAACTGAACTGTAAATTGCACTTGTAATTGTAAGCAAATTTCCTGCTCTCGATCTGTCCTCCCAGTGGTTCAATAGTAAATTTGAAGGCTTCTAACGCTAAAAAGTGGGTTTCGATGGCCGTGGTGGGCATAGCACAGATAGTCTATTGTGTAGCTTAACAGCAAACGACAAAAGCATGTTCTCAGCTTATGATGGTTTACATCTGATCTGTGCTTCTGGAACTAACATTAACACAAAAATGAACGATAAGGAAGTTAGAAAATTTTCCTTTGTTAAGATATGAATGATAATCGTTTAAACATCCACAATTACTCGTCATTAATTTTATGAGCGAAGATGAAATGCTGTTATTCAATAGTTTTTGACTTTAGGTGTTTCTTTATATATATATTTTTAACGTAACTCTTCGGTATTTGCAGTAAAAGGAAGTACGCTTTAGACATGTTTCTTCAGAAGTTTATTTACAATTCCAATAAAGGTATGCAAATAACTATAAAATAGGAATTTGGGAATTATAAAATAACTAGGTAAAATTTTATTAAATTCAGTTAAATTATTTTCAAGATTCGCTGTTCAAAAACATATATGTCTTATCAAAATCTCCTGTCTGGAAATTATTAACAAGATTAGTAGTGTTTCCAGAAAATTATTAACTAGCAGACACTTGCATATAATTCTTTACAAGGATTCACTAACCTTTCAAATAGTCGTAATAACAATACAAATAAAATTTATGAATATGAATGCGTTTATTAACGTAAACAAGTAAAGAATTAAGCGATTAGTAAACCTAGAAGGGAATTATTGAATGTTCACAAAATGGGAAAGCTTGGCGCAAAGTAATGATATGGTTATATTATGATTACTGTTGTGTAATTGGTTTTCATTTACAGAAGGGTTTTTGGCTACTATTTTTACCTGCACTAAATTCAGATTTAGACTTTAAACCATGCGATTTCAATTGTATATTCAAAACATTAAAATGAATAATTTTTATCAAATAACAGTTTATTCTTATTTGTTGCACTACTTCTAAATATGTCTCTTTTTTTTTTCTGCGCTATGTTAGGAGTTCATATTAGTCGATATACAGTCTCATGTATGGACGGAACTAGTAAGTCGTCGACAGGCGACGGCAGCATAAACACATGTTTCTCGCACGCAATGGCCCCCCTTCACCTGTGAATTTCAAAGTCAGGAATGACCTTACACACCGGCCCTGCTGTCGTTCGTGAACTAATATCAAATAGTTGAGGTGGCAAGTGGCGACACCCAGTGGATAACCTAAGAAAAAGTAATTTCCTTTGCATATCAACAGATAGTAGAAGTATAAATAACAACAGTATGATTTTTTTTTTGTTTGTAGCTAAGCGCAAGGCTACGCAATGGGTTATCTGTGCTTTATCCAACACGTGTATCAAACCCCAGTTTTTTTCCTACAGACTTACCATTGTGACACGAATATGAAGATGACATACAAAAAAGGTTAATACTCGCAACGAAAACTTCTTGTCATAGTTGTGATAGGCTATTTCACCATATAGCCAGAAACATATACTGTTCCTAACCAGGAAGTAGAAACTCTAATAGCAAACTCGTCAATGAATTTATTTCAAGGTTTAGCGTGCCTATTGAACTTCACTCAGATCAGGAACAAAACTTTGAATTAGGCTTGTTTACAGAAATGTCTCAGACCGTTGGTATCAAAATTACCAGGATAACAGCCCTTCATCCATCTTCTGATGGTATGGTGAAGAGATACAACCATACACACTGTTGATAAATTAACCATTTATGTCAATGAACATTAAAACTTTGGAATCAAGATTTTCCACTGGTACATATGGGTTATCAGACAGCAGTACACGAAGATACAAACAACCCACCATCATCACTGGTGCTTAGAAGATAATCTAGATAATTACCAGATGCCACTTCTTGGAGTCATTTCAGCTACAAAACTTAGATAACCCAAACATCATTGATGAACAGGCGCCATTGATGAAGAAAGGCCACAAGTCGAGCTCCCACTGGACCAGAACCCACCAGGTAATTACTGGAACTGTTGGCGACGTATTGTGCGTCATCAAGAAAACAATGAGCTGTGGCACCTCTAGAAGGAGGGACAGGTAAGGGTAGGGAAGGGGAAGGACAGGAACTGGTGCCACACTTGGCTCCAACTAAGACAAATGGGCTACCAGATGGGAAATAATAGACTGTTGTGGGACTGATGCCACCCGTGATTCCAAAAATTCCGGGACCGTATCAAAGACGAAAAGCTATAGAAACGGAGCCATACATAAATCTCGAAGATAAGGTACAGGTAAATGGGCCCTTGATAAGACAGCATCCCAACCCAGTAGGTCCCAACAACAGAGAAACCACATATGTAAAGCCAGAGCCAAAGACGACAAACGAGCCAACGTGGAAGTAAGGAGGGAGAGAATGTCCCCAAAAAACCCTCAGGATTTCTGTGAAGAGCCTCAGACAAGATATTAATTGTGGAAAGATACCAAACTGGAAAGAATCGGGAATAGTTAATTCATTTTGATGCTGAGTAATAGCTTCTCCATCATCTTTGATCTTGACGACCTGATTGTTAAACTAAGTAATCAGTAATCAATATATAATCAGTGTAAATCCGCCCTAGATAAAGGTCTTAATTTCTCTCTTCCATCACGTAAACTGAATTCTGCTAATTTTCTTTACCCTTTCGATTTGCTATACAGAAATCTAAGAGACCTTCCAACGTACGATAAAGGAACTCTTGTTCAATCAATTGATTATTTCATTACGATAATAAAAAACTTTGTTTTTCTACTTTTTATAATCATAATACTAAGAGACATCCTAACCCTCTATGGCCTGAAGAAATCTCAGCCTTAAAAGATCTGTCTCTAAACACAAATATTCATGTTACACGGCCCCACAAAGGCAATGTCATCGTTATTCGTAACAAAAATGACCACTTGAACAAAATAGAAGCTATTCTTGACGACTCTGCCAAATTTAAAATCCTCAACAATGACACTTTATCGCTTACCATCTAACGTGAGGAAAAAAATCGAAAGATACCCGAAAGAACTTAAAACAAAAATATCATATCCGAAAATTTTGCTGCCTCATTGTATCTGATAGACTCCCGCTTTGGTATTTTATATAGACTTTCTAAAATTCACAAAACAAGAACCCCACTCTGACCAATTCTTACAGTCTTAAGTAGCATACTTATAAACTTGCGAAATCGTTGGTACCTATACTGCAGCCACTCGCTACCAATGATTTTGTATCAATTGTAAAATATATAATAGTTACATTACTAATATACACAGAATTCCTTCAAACTTGTGGGTTTATTTGAAGCTACAAAAGTTTGTTGTTGAAACTGAGCAAATTATGAGAACCTCATTAAAATGCATTTTGATCAATATAAATTTAAGTCATTAATAACATGTAAGATTATTGATAAGTATATTCAGGAGTTACAATAGAAGTATACCAGAAGACTAAACCAGTTTGGCCTTTAAACAAAGAAATATCAGAGTGACTTCACAGTTTGTACTTTATAATCAACAAGTTTTGTAAATGTAACAAAAATAGAAAGAGTTAAAGAAGTTGATAGTAACATGCAAAGGGGAATTGAAATTATCATCTCATATAGTAAGAAACAACTTCAATATATTTGTTAAAGTACTTTTATCATAATATAATTTAAATTAGCTAAAATATCATGGAAAGATTGACACCACTTCGTTAATAATTGGAAAGGCATGTCTTATGTAACGAAATATCTCGGAAAGGGTATGCTATATTTCCTAACAGAAAAGTACAATTTATTAACTTTAATAAAGTGAAACCCACCATATATATTTCTGGTTCCATGTTTCATTTCTTCGATTTTAAAAACATACTGCTTTGAAGATATTTTTTGGTTAAATAAGGTCTTGATGTAAAATGACAATGATATAAAGAAGTGTACAACAGCTATATGTACAATGATGAGAATACAGTGAAACAGTGAGCCACCCACATTGTTTTATTGTATGATTAAATAAAACAACTTTGCTTTAGTTTTGCTTACAGTGACATCTTCTTGCTTTCAAAAATAAAAAATCAACGAAAAGCCCATTGTGACATGATTTAAGTTCAAGGCAGGTTTGGTATTAGATTTTTAGTCTGTTACAAAGCAAGCATCCATTACTTTTGCCATTAATATAATACTGTCAGGTTAAATGCCAAAACATCTAGAACTCAAATCATGTCACAATGGGCTTTTCGTTGATTTTTTATTCAGCATTATACATGCAGGTCGTTACTTATTATCATTCAATAAACAACAAAAATGAGAACAACTAGCTGTGTAACTGTTATATAAAAAAAACTATAATTTCATTTATCTCAGCTTTATGTAACAGTAGTTCATATATACAGATTCAATAAGGTATAAATTTTAGATTTACAATTTCAACATGACTTAGAAAGTTATACATGTAAATATATTTATGTATGTATGTATGAAGCAAAATCTTTTGCCAATCCACATTCCCACAAAGTATGACATTCTGCTTAACTTCTATGTGAACATTCAAAGTTGATGAGTGTTAAGTGCAAAGCATTATAAGTTGTTAAGATCTTAAAAAATTATGAACAGATAATGAAAATGTATATGTATTACTAATGTTTAGAATATTTTTAAATACGGGATCTTACAATTGCATCTACATATATGGTTCTTTAACTTCTGAAGATAGTTATATCAACTAAGTAGGATCTATAAGGTTAGTTTTTAAAAGAAATTTTACTTTCATCATATACAGTATCCCGTTTACAGTTCAAACTGGTGCTTTATAATGCTTGGTGCACTTTTAACATATGACTGATATGCTTAAACAGAATTCTTAAAGAAAATGTAAATCTTGTACTTTGCTACTACAGTTTGTTTTTCGATAAATAAACCTAATGTGGGATACTATAATAAATGCCATTACAGCTGAAATTTCACATTTTTAAACAATGAAATCATTGTACCTGAAGAAAAAACAGCTCTACACACCAGTTTATTGACACAAAATTCATAACCAATAGAGATTTATCAAGCACCAAAATTTTAAAACTTTATCTTAATGTACTTTTTATCTTTCTATATCTTTTGAAATGTATCAAAATTAAAAAAAAACGGTTTTTTATATATTCATATCAAACCTTGTAAATGATGTCTCTGATTTAAAGCTTTATTTTCTCTTAATGCTTGACTTAAGAAAATTTATGGAGTTGCAAGTGTGAAAAGCAATGAGTACATTTTAAGTGACTTGACAGAATAAAAGCAGACAGCTTTTATTGAAACATAACTACTATAAGTTTACCTAGCTACTAAAGTGATGACAGAACAAATGCTAATGAGCAGTCAGAAATACAAACACATAACAACAAATATAATATCATACAAACTACGGATCAGCCTTCAGGAGATAACCAGTGTTGAGCAGGTGGTATGAATGATCAATTGATTGTTCAAATTTTCTTCAGAACAAATGACTCAGTAATTAAACACAATACGCCTACCAATTTTTATCTTCCAAAATTTCACTGTAACTTTACGACCTCATAGGAACAATTCCTCAATAAATTTTATGCTTCCAAAACAGATCTTCTATAAGGGTCAAATACTGTTAAATATTTAAACAAATGCTGATGCTATCGAAGTTCTTAATACCAATGCTAAACAACAGAAGTTCAGTTAAAACTTTAAGTTATACTATAAACACAAAGACTTTGACTGCAAATAGTACATGTTACTACTAAACCCTTAATTTATCTACAGGAAATGATCAAGCTCTGCAAAAGCACAAGTCAAGTAAGGAAACAAAAACTTCTGAACATACTGAAATATGATACATATTGCAAGACACTATTTTTGTCACAAAATATATAAAGTAGGGCCTATAAAAGAACACCTCTCACACATACATATATACACAATGCAAAATAGTTTCAACAAATCCTAGTTTATTTTGTTCCTTTCAGTATACAGTATGTCTGGCTAGAACTGTCACTCTCCAATGTGAACTTGTCACTGGTCTTAAAGAGAGAGAGCAATGGAATGATCAGCAGAGGCAGTTGAAAACAAGGTTGGTGTGCAGTGATGATTAACTAGTCTTCTTCACTTTCACAATGATCATCCATATTAGCAAGTTTGGAGAACTGAGGGCCCCATCCATTGAGGTTGTCAAAGTCTTGCTCATTATCATTACTGCTTGAAGCCAATGAGCTAAGGGATCCTGCCATGCTTCCACTCCCTTCATAGGCATAGTTTTGCAGGTCATCAAATAGTAGGGCATTGGGATCATTATCTGATTTATTCAGATAATCTTGAATGAAATCTCCCACATCAGGCTGACTGCCAGGTGGCACTATTTGTTCAAATTAATAAGAATAATGACTGAATAATTAATAAAATACATTGTATAACTAAATTTACTTTATACACTATGTATTAGTTTTGCAGTATTAAAACAATGTAAATAAAAATATTTTTTGCATTACATCTTTTATTAAGAGCACGTAGCTGAAAATGTTGATGTATCAAATCATGAGACATTTGAATGAAATACGTTCAGTTTATATGGAAAAAAACACTGTCATAAATTAATGAAGAAAATGTCCCATAATTTTATAATAGAAATATTTTTTAGCTGAAGTTAAGGCTAGGATGTAAATTTAACATTCCTTCAGCTCATTCATATATGACAATCTTTACTTCAGACTTATCATTAACCTTATGTACATATGAGTGGGGGTCAAATTGCACATGTCATGACCTTTTCAGAGTGCTGTTCAACATGGTATTATGTAACTGATATCAGAGTTATCAATTATTTATTAGGTAATCAAGAAATTAATGTTGCATTTTGGAATACCTTCATTAACCATCCCCCAAAAAATGTACATCATGTATAATAGTTAAAGAAACTGCCTAAACGTCACTTTAGCATAGCCTATATAATGTGTAGAGTTTAGTATAAACTAATCCTTTATAGTGATGGCACACGACGAGACT
>NW_013666139.1:291442-292093 GCF_000517525.1 Limulus polyphemus
ATTCGGGTTTTTCATCTAAAAAAAAAAGTGACATTAATTTCTTGACAACCTAATAATTTACCCTACTTTGCTAATTGAGTGAAAGTTCATGCCATAAGAGAGTAAATACCAGATACAATATTTAGGGATACTGAAATAACTGTAGATATACATTTTGGATGTTCTAGAGTTTATGCAAATACAATAAGAAAACTGTCTGATGGACAAAAATATTTTTATTTTTCACATGAACATTACCTTGCACTCTGACCTGTCAGGTCTCAGTCAGACTGACATTAGCAACTCACAATTATATCTTGAGTACAAATACATTTCTAACACATCTGATTTTTTGTGTACAACAGGCTTGAACATTTGTCTAAAGGCTTGCCAAATTACATGTAGATAATACCTTAAGCAAATTTGGAATTATAGACAACATTCTTTTTCCAATATGGGCTCAGTCCAATGGACTACACCATGCCCATTTGGTTAAAATATAGTGTTTGACTTTATAGTATAATTATTGTATTTCTTAAAATAAACTTTTCATGGTAGGTTGTTGCTTTTAGCACAAAGCTACACAGTAAGCAATCTGTACTCTGTCCCAGGGGCGGATTGGGATGGCTAAGCGGCCCGGGACTGGGATCACAGAGTGGCCCTGGACAGGTT
>NW_013666139.1:292103-292972 GCF_000517525.1 Limulus polyphemus
TTCTTTCAGGTAACTTTAGCCTTAAAAAACTGTGATGGCAGTGGATGACATGTTGGAATTGATATTGATGCTCTGAAGATACTTGTTGAGTCTAACACAAGGCAACACACTCGTGAAATGGCCCTGAAATTGCATGTCTCTCATGAAATAAAACGTAAACATATAAGAAATATGGGAAAACTCCATAAAGAAGGTACTTGGGTGCCTCACGAACTCTCCGATGATCATCCTCTTCGTCTCTTCTGGCGAATAATGCGCGTGAACCATTTTTAGACAGAATTGTCACCGGTGATGAAAATGGATTCTCTATGTGAATATTAAATGCCAAAAACAATGGCTCAGTCCTAGACAAAAACCACTTCCAACCCAAAAACCTGGACTCCATCAGCAGAAAGTGATGCTTTGCACTTGGTGGGAGTAATTCATTTCAAACTCCTCAATCCAAAGCGAACTGTCAATGCAGAGATCTATAGTCAGAAACTGGAACAATTAACCAAGCCCTTCATAAGAAACGCCCTTCACTGGTCAATCGGAAAGGTGTTCTTCTCCACAACAATGCACGTCCACATGTGGCATCTTTGATACAACACAAGATTATGCAGTTAGGTTGGGAAGTTCTCCCCCACCCACCATATATCTCCAGATATGGCACCATCAAATTATCATATTTTTCATTCACTGCAACATCATGTTAATGGGAAAACGTATGCAAATGTGGAAGGTGTTAAAGAGGACATCAACATGTTTTTTGCTTCAAAGCCAAGTGATTTCGTTAACCAGGGCATTAACAACGTGATTGTATGATGGAAAAGCTTCATTAATAAGAATGGAGACTATTTCAGTTAATAAATGTTTTGATATATAAGTTA
>NW_013666139.1:293759-295321 GCF_000517525.1 Limulus polyphemus
CCCGGTATCCCGATAGGCCAATCCGCCCCTGCTCTGTCCACTTTGGGAAATCAAACCCCAGAGTTTAGCAGTGTAAGTCCACCAACCTACCACTGACCAACGAGGGGACTCTAATGTAGGAACTGCATAGTGTACATTGCACTTAAAGATTCGTTTTCCCTCTTTAGTTAAAATGCAATGCATCTAGTTTCTTTAGAGTAACCACATTAGGTATAGCATTAGAAATCATTATGGCCATTATTCTGAGATATAAGAATTATTTAAAAGTAAAGAAATTATTCTAAAAGAAAGGAGGAAAAGAAACATGCTAGTTGGGATTTTGTTTTTTAAATAGGCATTTCAAAATTCCATTTATTCTACTTGGAGTGCTATCAGTTTGCTTCAGTTAAAATGAAAAGTTGATAGTAATGAGGTGTTTAAACAAACTCCCCTAAGTTATCAGGTTGACATATTGTTTCTGGAGAAAAAATTCAACTTGCAAAAAGTTTCAGTTATTTTTTTATATGTTAAATAGCTATTTTCATAGTTATGTCAAGACTTTCACCTTGTCTTTGCTGTGGATCTCTCATCAGAGGTTGTTCTGGTTCAGGCTTAGTTCTAACAGGAAGCCCATTAACATCAATAAGAATACGTAGAGGAGTAATGTCATAGGCATTCATGTCATCCTCTCCACCTCCTTCATCATCATAACAAATAATGTTTTCCCTAACATCACCGTCAACTTCACGATGTCCATATTTCCTTTCAGGTCTATGGCTCCTTGTGTATGCAACAATAACTAGTACCAAAACTAGATACACACAGAAAATATTAAAATGAAATATTAGAGAAACAAAACAGCACTAATCAACAAACTTAATCTGGTGGGGGTAAAATAAAATTTTAATTTTGAGAAGTTACACATATAAATCTCAGTTTTAAAAATATTTAGTTTTTAACCACCAATGAGTTTTAACTTTTGTTTTACCTCAAGTGATATTACACAGCAAGTGAATATAGGTGATAGAGAAAACTAAAAACACATACATACTGAGATTTTGTTATTGTATATTAATCATATAATCACTGTACAGCTGCCATAATAATTTGTATAAATGGATATTTGATATAACTAAGATGGTGTCTTGAAATTTGTTTCTTCCCATTTCTACTCTTATTGGGTAAAAATAGCCTGAAAAATAAATATATATATATATATATATATATATGCACTATCTTGTTTATTATGTGATAAATTTTTAAATCACCTTCAGCATTCTGTAATACAGTTTCCATTAAAATATGCAGTTAGCAAATTATTTACAAGTGATTTTGTCACATCAATCCTCTTATGTCTAGTAAATTTTAGAAATTGGACACTGTATTTTGTTCTTGTATTTCTTGAAATCTGTGATGATGCTAACAGAAATACATATATATGACAAATCAAAACAGAACTGCTGGATTACTTATATTCAAATATATTCTCAGTGACTTTTACAATAATATGCAATGTGTAATTAAAGCTTTTTTTTGAACTGATAATACCCATTAAGGTAAATGTAAAAATAGATAAAATCTGT
>NW_013666139.1:295863-297111 GCF_000517525.1 Limulus polyphemus
ACAGTGGAAGTCACATGACGCTTGTAACACATTGTAAGCTTCTAGAAAATTCATGTCCCTTCATGAAGCCTCGAGTGTTTACTAGATATGCAGTATTCTTGTATAAGACCGCCAAGAAGTGATGGCAACAATGTAATTGAATTGCAGACAGAGATAAAGACGGACAATTGAGTCAAGCGCGTGAGTCATTCGTTGTGAATTATAGCATTTGTTATAGCGTGACTGTGGAACTTAAATGTATTGCAAAGTTGTATTCAGAAAGAATAAACTATTTTTATTTAAGAAAGGACTTGTATCGCTAAAGTTTCTTCGGAAAGAATTTTTAAGGAAAATTAACAAATGAACACAGAGACGTAACAAACTGGTGTCAGAAGTGGGATAAAAAAAAAGAAGATGGAAACAAGAAGCGGCAAATCAAACTACAGCTTAGCAGATTTGATGGCAGCAATACAAGAACAGAAACAGAAACAAGAAGAACGAGAAAAGAAACAAGAAGAGAGATTACAGCAGTTGTTGGAGGAAAAAGAAAAGAGACAAGAAGAAAGATTACAGCAGTAGCAAGAAAACCTGCAACAATGGCAGCTCGAACAGCACAATAAACAAGAGAGATTACAGCAGGTGTTGGAGGAAAAAGAAAAGAAACAAGAATAAAGACTACAGCAGTGGTTGGAGGAGAAAGAAAATAAACAAGAGGAGAAATTACAGCATTTGTTGGAGGAAAAAAGAAAAGAAACAAGAAGAGAGACTACAGCAGTGGTTGGAGGAGAAAGAAAATAAACAAGAAGAGAAATTACAGCAGTTGTTGGAGAAAAAGAAAAGAAACAAGAAGAGAGATTACAGCAGTGGAAACTGGAACAAGAAAGGAAACAGGAAGAAAGTCTCCAACAGTTGCAGGAAAGTCAACAGCAACTACAGGAAAGTCAACAACAGTGGCAAAAAGTACAAATGGAAAACATTAGTAAATTTCAAAGCAAATTAAATATATTAAGGGATGATACATTGTCTTTTAAATAAGGAGGATACATTAACCATCTACTTAATCAGCCCAAGACAATGGCAAGCCCCTTCCAGACCCAGCAACTAAACCCTAGTGCAGACATCTTCAGTCCTGTTAGAAGTCACATCCCAGATATGAATGTCAACAATAGGGGTGATCCAGTACGAAGGAAGCCACAGGAATTCGATGGGAAGGCACCGTGGGAAGCACATAGAGCAAAAATTGAGCTACTGGAAGAGATGAATGAATGG
>NW_013666139.1:297132-297805 GCF_000517525.1 Limulus polyphemus
TGTCGGCTCTAGAACTCAGGTATGGAACTCAAAATCAGTCCAAAGTCTACAGGGCCAGGTTTAGGATGAGAGTCCGTGCTAAAGGGGAGAGCCTGCAAGAGCTGGCACAGGACTTGGAAAGTATAGCACACACGGCCTACCCAACTGCACCACTTGATCTCCTCAAGTTGTTGCTGAGGGATCAGCTTGTAAATGCTTTGGACAGTCCACAACTAAAGATACAAGTAAAGCAAGCACACCCCTCTACTATGCAGGATGCAATGGCCAGAGCTCTTGAATTCGAATCCTATGTTAAGTCCAACACAGAGATATCAAGGTTGGTACAGTCATCAGGATTCAAGGCCAGAAAAGGGCAGCTTTCAGAGAAGTTTGAGGTACTTTGCTGGCACTGTAACAAACCTGGGCACAAGAGAGCTCAATGCTGGCAACTTCAACACAGGGAAGATGCCACAGCAGGAAAGGCTGCTACTCAGAAAGGTTATTGGAACTGTGGAGAGCAAGGACATATGAGGACCAGTGTAAGAAGAATACTACCAATAAGTCAGCCTCAGGAAAACCAGTAGCGGTTTTTGTTGAGGGACACCCACCAACCCCCCACCGTGAAAGTCCCAACAGCTAAGTGTAAAATGGCAAGTACACATAGTGTGTACATAACAGGAAAATTGAATGGCCA
>NW_013666139.1:298715-302033 GCF_000517525.1 Limulus polyphemus
AAGGATGGATGATATTCACTATCAAGTGCATTCAAACTTGAAAACGTCTACTGATTCGATGAAGGGATTTGAGAAGGGAAACAGTGAAGCCCTTGATGAAGTTACTACCACTGATGTGACTGTTACCAATGATAGGACGTTTCTTGATGAAGCAGATGAACTCCACTTGAAGCAGAAGCCAACGAGATGGAGACCAGTATGGAAGAAGATACGTCCCGTAAAATTAAAAGACTTTGTTGAATTTTGATTTTGTGTTTGTAAATTCTGTACATATAATTAAGTTATTGTTAATTGTTTATTGGTTTAATGTAAGTGGCTATTGTTTGGGATGAACAATACTAAGGAAGGGGCAGTGTTACGACAGCAGGGGTCACGTGACGTGTATTCTAGAAGTGTGTTATGACAGCGGAAGTCAAGTGACGCTGGTAGCACGTGTTGAGAGCCTAGAAGATTCTAGAACAGGCGGTATTACCGTATATAAGTGCACTAGACAGAGAGAGAAGGGCAGAGAAAGAGAGAGAGTGGGGAACCAAGGATAGCAGATACAGAGATCGGAACTGTAGTTGCTGACAGGCGGAGATAGAGACGGACAATTGAGTCAAGCGCGGTAGAAAGTGAGTGAATTGTTGTGAACTATAGTGTGTGTAACTGTGAGAATTAAGTGTATTGCAAAGTTGTATTGAGGAAGAATAAACAAGTTTTATTTAAGAAAGGACTTGTATAATAGAAAAATTAACAAACAAACATACAGAGATGTAACAATACAAGCTTACTCAGATAGACTTTAAAGATAGCAAGAGTTATGGCTAAATCATCAATTCTATCACACAACAAAGTCTTGCTCAATTTATTTTTCACTTCATCATCAGCACAAGTGCAGTTGTAACATGACTATCCACTTAAACATTTATCTTACTGTGAGACCTGTTACAGCAATTAACTATCATATCCTCATGGTCATATGAGACATTCATTCTCATCTAGACACTTTAATTTATCTTCATAGAAAAAACTCACAGGGCATCTGTGGCAAATGATGAAACTTAAATATGACAAATTTAAAGAAAATTTGTAGACCATGACTGAGACTGGTGCTCCATTCTTTTGAAATGCATAATATTAGATCATTTCAAAACTATGCAAAAAGATTTAAAGCATACAGTTCATCACCCCTTTCTTGCACTTCTTTCAAAGTTTGTCTTGATTATTCTCTTTTATTAACTAATAAAAGCCTCTTTTCTATAGAATACAGAATAAAAATACATTTTAATTTATGGGTTATGTCTAGGTTTAGTAAAAAAAAAAAAGGTGTAATTTGTTTTCTAGTATGTCTGTCAATTGACACGTGACTTTTGTTCAATATTATTTAGTACCAAATGTTTCAAGTATTAACAATGCATAGTTACCTCATATTATATAAATGTAATATATTTTCTAGCTTCTGTCTGAAAAATTTTTGAGACATGTATGCTATAAAGTCCTCCAAATATAATCCTAGCCCCTTCTAACTATAATACTTACTCAGTATTTTAAGGAGACAGACCAAGATGGTTGCAAGAGCTGCCATGCTTAATTTCATCACTTTTGCTTGGACTATTGACTGGCAATTGCTGCCACTATAACCATCACTACATAGACAATAATGGCCTTTGCCATCTGGCTTGTCCACACATGTTGCACCATTAAAGCAGGGATCACTCAAACAAGTATTAGCATCAATGCAGTTTTTACCATCCTCTGTCAATACAAAACCATTGTGACACCTGTAGTGAGAGATCTCAAGCTCAGTTGTTAGTTTTCTGATTATAATCATCCACCAATCTGGTTAAAATAATTATTGTAATAATCCTTTTGCTGCTGGTAGAAGAAATTCTGTCTGAATAACAAATATTCGCTTAAAACTTACATTGACAATATTCACATGATGCAATATGTCTAAAAATTGAATAACTTGCTTAAACAAAAGTATTTTTTCACAAACTGGTTTGAGTGTTGTGCACAAAGAAAATTACTGGAGATAGAATGTAAATACTCTCAACTATTCAATATGTAATAATTGTATTTTATGACCTAATTAATTCAAGTGAAAGTTATTTGTGATGTCTAATCATTGCTAGATAATCAACCAACAAAAATAAATTTATATGATAATATGCGAAAGTGCTATTAACTTTTTCAGTACTGAAGTATTTACAGAGACAGAATTCCTTCTACTCAGTTAAATGTTCTTAGTATATAACTTGCCTTATATCACAACTCTTGGAAATGTTAAAGGATATGGAATAAAAATTACTGCTATTCAACCATGCGTTTCAGTTTCAATGCTTCTTAGTAAAACTTTGACCTAAAAATGGTTCAAAGCCATGCAGTCAAATAAACAATATTACATGAAATTTTTACTTAAAATACCATTTGTAATTTATTATATACAAACGATGAAAGAGGATTCTTAATTTACAACATTAAACAGAGTAAGTTAGTTTAACATATATGAGAATAATGTAACATCTAATGTACAGCAGAATATAAATTCCCCAGAGTAAAGTATTGCACACTTGATGGTACTTGTATATATCACAATACATACAACATGTAGTTATACACACTAGGTGTTACTATTCTTCTCACTGTGGTCTTAAGTCATATAATGTGACCAAATTCATACATTGTTTAATAACAATATATGATTTTTAATAAAGATTTAGAACAGCAATCTGAAGCAAAAAAACAACATATAAAACAGTGCTTTTTACAAAACCTCTATCAAAAGTCTGTTGTATCATTAGTCATACCGATTATCAAGTAGAAAATGACACTATTTTAAGGTTTATGTTATTCATATAATTTGAAAACTAAAATAATATAACTTCAAGATTTTAATACATCACAGCTAAATATCATTAATTTGGCATAATTGCAAAAACTCAGTTTTCAGCATCTCGTAGATTACTCCCTCTCACAGTATTGGACAACAGTATTGAGCTTGAGTACTATACAAATATATATATATATTGAAAAATATAATGCTTATTGTTCAAAAAGTAAACATAGCCTTTCACATAATTTCTAAGAAGCCTATGCTTGAGTTTATAAAGATATTAACAACAGAAAGGGTTAATAATAATTTTTAACTGAATAAACAAGTGTGAAAATTTGGCATGAGTACCCATTTGAATTATGAATCAAACCAAATGAACGAACATGTTTATGATTAACATGTTACCGTATTTTTCGGTGCATAAGACGCACTTTTTTATCCCAAAATTTGATGTCAAAATCTGCTTGGTCCTATACACTGAAGGTATGAATAGTATATAT
>NW_013666139.1:303032-319027 GCF_000517525.1 Limulus polyphemus
AAGCAAAGAGGATTGCATGTGATAATAGTTTAGAAGATTTTACTGGTCATACATCGTTATCGGTTCATGAAACACAAAGGCCTAGGTCTGCATGTGGGTGAAGAATTCGTGGGAAAAAGTAAGAAGTGATATGATAATTAAGTCATTTAAGAAATGTGGTATCAGTAACGCAATGGATGGGACCGAGGATGACATTCTCTTTTACCATAATATTGGATTCAATGATTCCTTTCCAAGTGACATTGAAAGCAATGAAGATTTTGTAGGTTTTGAACCAAACTAAATAACCTTTTTTTTATTTACGGTATTTTTTTTTAATTTTGATGTTTTGAGCTCTTTTGTGTTTAGATTAATATACACTAATTTTTAAGTACCAAATTGAATTTTTGTTCAATAAAAATTTTTCAAATGAGACTGTAGCTTTTTTTACTTCATATCAATGAAAATAAGGGTATGTATATTACTGTTGTCATTTACAATAAAACTTAAATCATTTAGGTTTGGTTGTACAAAGCTAATAAACTAGAAAATGAAACTTATTAAGTTAAGAAATAACAATTCAATCAAAATTTGAATGTGCCTTATTTAACTACTGAGAAGAAAAAAAAATTCAGATGTTACAGTACTAGATGTAGCTTTAGCTTTGAAAGACTATATTTGAAAGGCACCTGCATTCATGAAGAAGCCAGAGATCTTTACAAACAAAAGGTGGATAGCAGATTACATTTTGACAAGAATTATTGGAAGGGCAATTATCAATAAGGTTATTCCATTCAACTACAGCAGCATTTT
This sequence comes from Limulus polyphemus, assembly GCF_000517525.1. Classification (NCBI taxonomy): domain Eukaryota; kingdom Metazoa; phylum Arthropoda; class Merostomata; order Xiphosura; family Limulidae; genus Limulus; species Limulus polyphemus. The sequence goes on from NW_013666139.1 coordinate 303,825, forward strand.
CAGATCCATTTTCCATAGGAAGATAGCGCTGGTCAAGTCTAATGTCATTTATACAACCTGTAAAAAAAAAGTAAACCAAAACAATTCAAATGTCTTCATAGTTCATGTTTAGGTATTCTTAGCTTGAAAATAAGTTTATTGTATATTTTCTTTATGCATACAATTTCAGCTTCTTTAAAATAGGTTTTCAGTTGTTTACTTTTGCCTATGAATAATAACTGCTTACTTCAATTTGTAATATACAATTTATCAGTACCATGCAAACCTTCATGCTACATACTTATAAAAAGAATGTAATGTTAGGGAATTTGTGAAATATGCACTGCAACTTTGTATAAAAAAATTTTAGATGGTTTTATACCTTCTTGGTAATCATCATCCACCACACTAACACTTGGTCCAATATAATGCACATTACCACCAACAATGATATTCTGTTTTTCCATTTTCATCAATTGATGCAAGCCCTTGTAATTAATAATTTCATTGTAATGTCTTCCTCCACCTCCATCCAATGACATACTAGCTGTGCTGCCATACCTAAGAACTTTGATTGTGTGCCACTGACCATCACTAACTGTAACATGAGGTAGCCACAGTTCTTGCTCACCTGTAGAGTTATGTTGATTGAGGTTAAATCGGAAGTGGATTTTTTGGTCCCGAATCTGTAAGTCAATCAAGTAAATCTATCATTGAGAAAATAAATATGACATCAACTTTGATATTTTTGATTCTGTGATGGTAAAAGCATCCTTAATATCTGCCTTTCATGCCAATAGTTTTGTTCGATCTAAATCAAACTTGACAGGGACTTTAGGGTTTAGCTTACAGGAAATGTGTGTTTGCTGCTAAAGGCTATTGACAGCTACTTAACAACTTCTATACTATTGCAACTATGTGTTTCTCAGGAGTTAAATCGGTACATATATTAGTATATATATATATATACATATATCATAAAGATAGAATTTTAAAAAAATCGAAAATGTTTTATGACATCTTAGGATGAAACATCAATACTAAATGAGAATGTTAACTAAAGAATAAAAAATAATCAACAGATAAAACAAAAGGACAACTAGTGGATAAAGCTTTGTGCACTCTCCCAAATGGACTATGACAATCACATTATATGAGATATTAGGAAGTCAAAAACTTTAGTTTTCACTACAGAAAGAATTTTAGTACCTTTATATATATATCAATATCTATGTTTATATATACATAATTTCACCAGTCACTGCATTTTCCTAATTAAGAAATAATAATTTCAGTTTCTAAAATTATCACAGTACTTTTCCTTAAATTCTTAGCAAATAGTCCATGGAGCATATGTTGAGAAATATTTGATAGTATCATTATTAACAACTGATATTGAAAAGCAAATCTAAGATTTATGATATTTAAGCCAGAAGAATGCCTTACAATTTAAATGTTAACTGTCCTAATAAAATAAGCATTCACTCTGTTTCCTAATTATATACAGGGTGTTTATAAAGTTCCTATCTATTTCAGTGAAATAACGGGTTTTACTGATTGGTATTGCAGAACCCCTTGTAGATGAATGTGCAAGAGCGTTTGATGGTGGTAACATTGCGTATTCAAGGAAAGAAATCCAAAGAAATTAGAGAGAAGTTTGAAAGAAAATTCCATAAGCCAGGTCCTACAGACAAGACAATACATGAATTGTTGAATAAATTCAAAAGAATGAGATCTGTTAATGATGAACCAAGATCTGGACATCCACGTGTCTCAGAGCATGCTGTAAATGCAGTATGAAAGGCTATCATGGAAGAACCAAGCATGTCAATTCGTGCCGCATCACCAAGACTCAGGATGCCCAATTTGGTCTACAAAATTTTGACATCACATTTGCATAAGAAATGTTATCACCTTCAGATTTTACATGATTTGCATGAAGACTATCCACAGCAAAGTGCATTGTGTGCCAATCTGGTTGAATGTATTCAGAATGCAAATTTAATGGACCACATTCTCTTCAGTGATGAAGCAACTTTCCATACGTGTTGAAAGGTTAACTGCCATGAATTTCGCATATGGGCTAATGAAAGACTGATTGATTTTTGAGAGAGATACTCCTAAAGTTCATGTCTGGTTGGGTTTGACTAAATCTAAGATTTATGGACCCTTTTTTTTTGCTGAAGCTACAGTTACATGGGCTATTTATCTGGACATGTTGCAGCAGTTCCTAGAACCCCAATTGGTTTGGAATCGGATATTGAACACAGTCGTCTTTCAGCAAGATGGTGCATCTTGTCACTATGCAAACATTGTTCGGGAGTACCTGAATGAATGATTTCCAGATCGGTGGATCAGACGTGGAAGTAACAGGCCCTTGGCAGCTTGATCACCAGATCTAACACCCTTGGATTTCTTTGCATGGGGCTTTATCAGATCAGACGTCCATCAAACGAAGGTTAAAGATCTGCAGAACGTACGTACACACATTGTAATGGCTGTTAACAGAATAACCCCTGAAATGCTCCAGGATGTGTTCAGAAATGCTGTGGAAAGATTTGAGCTCTGTAGAGATATTGATGGTGCACATGTAGAATCTTATTCTTAAGTATTCAATAAATGTATAACTTCTATCGTTTTATAATTGAATTTAACACATTTATCCGTTATTTCTCTGAAAGAGATAGAGACTTTATAAACACCCTGTATTTTGAAAAATAAATTTCCAAGATAGAGCACAGTTTAAAGTTTTATAAATACTTGCATATAGTAAATAACTTTTAATAAAAGAAACATACCTCCAAAATGCAGTATTCATGACCATGTTTACTCATAGCCCGGAAGAGTTCTCCATGTTTCTGTCGGGTACGAAACATAAGCTGGATGTCAGTCTTGTAAGTATTTGGTTCAAAGGACAAGGCATATTTTATATAGCTGCTTTTTTGGAACATCTTAGCTTGAGTAGCTGAAAAACAGATTTTTTACTTTGTTCTAAAAAACACATTGATGTAAAAGGCTTAAACGTTATCTGAGTTATAAAATCATCCACCCCCCCAGTGGCAAGGTAGTATGTCTGTGGACGTACAAAGCTAGAAACCGGGTTTCAATACCCGTGGTGGGCAGAGCACAAATATCACATTGTGTAGCTTTGTGGTTAATTCCAAACAAACAAACAAAATCATCCAAAACAATGAATGAATAAACATAGTTTTAATGTTAATAAATGTTTGATAATAGATATTTCAAATAACATAAATAATTACTTTTTCAGTATCTAGTAAAAAAAAGAAATAAAGAGACTCATAATAGGCAAAATGGATCAAAAAGACAATAAATCATAACTACATGGTATATTAAAAGTCAAGAATCAACTTGAATTTTCATTAATCTAAAGTCAGAAACAATGTACAAAACATAAATCTAAGAGTTCGAAGTGTTTACTACTAAATGTCTTAGTAAATATAATTATTGTTCAGATCTGAAACAGAAAGAACACAAAATACTTAAAAAAATTAATCAATTAACAGCAACCTGAAAATTTTAACTATATGTTATAAGCAACATTTATTAATTGAACAGAAATAATAATTCAGTGGCACTGAGAACATACTGCTTATTACATGTGGAACATGAGTATTTCCAAACTCAATTCGTTGGGATTTCACTAAATCAACATGTCTGTTACCACTGTCACATCTCAAGCCTTGAATTATCTGCAAAGAAGTACAGGCACCTAGCTTCACTTATTTAAATTCTGATGACCTGTATACAAAATCTGAAAAGAGCAGCACTGTCAACTGTGTGGCTGAGGAAAGTCTTCTCAACCTAAAACTGGACTCATAAAGTCTGTTCTTTACCAACTAATAACTACTAAATGCCGTCTTCAAGTTTTCATGTGAGTCCAGGAATAGAAAAATGGAAATTGCTAATGATCTTGTTGAACACATTGCATAGTGAAGACGACCTGTCATGTTCTAGTCTATGCAGTTTAGTACATACACCAGCATTTTCGTAGTGTATCCATAAACATTCCGTTACAGTTCTGAATATATCAAATGAGTTGTCATTTGTTTCTGTGTTTTCTTAACTTCCAACACTTAACCATCTGTCACAAGCAGATAGCAATGTAATATAATTACACAGAAACAAAAACCAAAGCTGAAATAATTATTAAAACAGTAAGTGATCAAATATGAATATAAAATGGGTATTATTTTTCTGTAAAAAAGTACAAACATGAGCAAAATGCACCAAAACCATTGTGTATTTTTACAACAGGACATGTGAAATGTGCAATTATAACTAATGAATTGCATTCAGATGTGATTTTGCAAACTGTACTGAATTTTTTGCCCCTATTGAATATTTGGTGTAATATATTATATTACTTGTTCATATCCAACTTATGATAGATATACTTTGTAGTTTCTTACTTTATATCTTTTAAAATTACCTAAAAAAATATTAGTTTATGTGCAACTGCAAACTGATGATAACAGATTAAACATAAAAGTAACATAACAATGTATAATGAAATATACATCTCAATCAAATTAACTGAAAATAAAATGAATTTTGAAAACTCACCTTCCTTCTTCATGGGTAAATAAATGAATTTTTATAATACATACGTAGGTTACAATGTACTCCATGCCATCCAGGATCACAGACACATCGAGCTGCATGATAAGTGCCCTCGCAACTGCCATTGTCACAGAAGGAAGTGATACTGTTAGTATTACAGCTATCATCTGCTGGTGGACACCTAGGTTGGCTACCTTCAGAACTACCAGGGTTTCCAAGGTCATAAATCTGCAAAACAAATTACATATGGCTGTTAGAAATATATTTTAAATTGTTTAACTCAATTTGGTACCAATCTGAAAAAATCCATGAACCTTACTTTAAAGAAGGCAATATCATCTAAATGTGTATAAAGTCAGTCCACTGAGCTGATTCCATATTGGATAAGTAGTGTTGACTATAATTCCACAGTTATGAAATGTATCTTCATGATATATTGAACGTTTTTAGTACAAGTCTGTTGTATGTAAACAATCATATGTATTACTAAAGTTTTTGTACTACAAATATGTCTATGAAATTTCATACATAGTACAACTCAGTCTCTCACAAATCAGGGTGCAAGGTAAAGCTCATGTGAAGAATAAAAACACTTTAGTCATCATGAAAGTTGCATTTTCATAGCCTCTAGAACCTCTTAAATTTATATCTAAAATTTTTTAGTATTTCTGTATATTGTATCAGGTATTTTCTCTACTCTAATGTGAACTGTTGTGAAATCAGCAAAATTAGGGTAACATAAAATGTTGACTCTGATAACAAATGCATAACACCATGTTGAAAGACCCTCTGTACAAGGTCAGGAAATGCACACTTTGACCCCCACCCATGCTCGTAGGGTTAATACAGTAATTTATCTAAAATTTTAGGGATAAGTGCTTGGGTGAGGCTTTCATATTGAGGGAAAAAACCTAATATTGGGTTTTAATTAAAAAAAGTATGACATACATCTAACATTAACATATTGTTACACATTCTTCTTTACTTTCAATTAAAGGTTAATATTAATAAAGTGAAAATAAAACCTTAATGACAGTGTTATTATCAGTGTTATTTATCCAGCTTTCTCAATTCTTACTGGGTTTACTGTTCAGCTACTAAGGAGGATTTAAGTTTATTACTTCCAGTTGCCCACTCCATAACATATGTTTTCTAAAGTGACAGAGATTTTATAAAGTTGGATTAATCGTGTTAGCACACCTCATAGTATGTTTAGTATATATGTATATTTTTTAATTACAATTAACTTGGTTATATTTTAATTAGAGCAACAATATTCTTGCTATTTGTTGTATGATTTAATTATTCATTTACTTTGTTACTTAGTATTATCCTCCCAGTGGTACAGCGGTATGTCTGCGGACTTACAACACTAAAAACCGGGTTTCAATACCCATGGTGAGCAAAGCACAGATAGCTCTTTGTGTAGCTTTGTGCTTAACTACAAACAAACAACAACTTAGTATTATGTATTATTTTGAACGGTATAATGTGTAGAAGTATTTTATCTAAAAGCATTGTGCTGCTCTTAGGTTATACCATCACAGCCATTTAATAGGCTTTTATTGGCCACAAGTATCGCTGAAGTTCTTCGGAAAGAATTTTTTATGGGAAATTAACAAATGAACAGAGACGTAACAATATTATTAAATACATTGTTCTTACATTCTTGTGTAAAAATTAGAATGCATTGTTTCTTCATTTAGGTAACATCACTATTAGTGATATTTTCAGCCATAATCCAATAATAACTCATAAGGTTCAGCCAGCTTATGAGACTTTGGTTGTTCCTAAATCCATATACTAAACTAATAATGTATTGTAAAAATATAATAATAAAAAAATAAAAATACATATATGAAACATTCTATCCAATATTGTTAATGAAAAAAAAAAAACATTAAAGAAAGAACAGCGTATAAATTACTTACAGAACACATAAAACACTAGTTTTTTGCTTCATGTACTGTTGTAGATACAGTATAAGCAAAAATTAGCTCAAATCTCTAACAATATAAAGTTCTTTCGTAAATAAAACTAGTTTATTCTTTCTCAATACAACTTTGCAATACACTTAATTTCCACAGTCACTTTCACTTAAACACACGCTATAATTCACAACAATTCACACACTTTACTTATGGTCACTACCACTCGCTTGACTCAATTATCTGTCTCTATATCTCTCTATCTGCAATTATTTCTCCGCTTTATTTGCCAAGCTTATATACAAAAAAAGAGGGTGCCAGAAAAGACTAGAGTTGCCAGGAAAAGTCAAGATCCTTCAAGAATCTCATGACGTGTTACCAGCGTCACGTGACTTCCGCTGTCATAACAATATATAATTGGTATAATTCTCCAGATAAGTGGATATTGTATTTTGTGAATGAAGTTTATTTATTTTAGTAACATTCATGAATTTGTGAAATTGGATGTGCATTATTGAAAATGCCTCAAAGATTGCAAATATTCATGTTTCATGTATTGTTAAGCTGTGTGGACCTTAATAGCAAATGCCTGGTGTTTTATATACTTTAATCCCATTCATCTGTAATCTTGTAAGAATGTAATAAAATATCCGATTTTCTTTTATAGTTAATTTCATTCAATCTTATTGGTTAAAACATTTATGAAGATTATTTTGCATTATAGTATGTAAGTCCATGAAGTCCTTAAGAAATATTAAAAGTATTATCATTAAATAAAATTCCATTATTCTAATTATTATGAATTTAAGTTTTCTGATATATTGATTTATGAATTTGAGTATTTTAGTCAGTTTGTTACACAGGATTATATGTTAATAACTTACCAATTACTTTAAATTATTGTAGTTTCTGATCTATATAGTTACTTTTAATCAGAAGCTCTTCATAATTAAAATAATCTCATGAATACCTTTCATTAAGTTTATGATGCATTTTTTAGAGATAATTGTTACATCTTACAAGATTTGTATGAAATATTTATTATTAACTAAAGGTATAAAAGACAGAAATGAGAGCAAATTTTAGGCATTGATAAAGCCTAGACTAAAATCCTGTAATTCCTTCAAGTTAACATAAGATATTATTACGACAGCGGAAATCACGTGACCCTAGTAACACGTCATGAACTTCTAGAAGGATCCTGTCCCTTCCTGAATGTTCGAGCATTTACTAGATTTCAGTATTCTTTTATATATAAGATGGTCAAGACATGACGGCAACAATGTAATGGGTAATTGAACTGCGGACAGAGAGAGACGTATTGTTGAGTCGAGCACTTGAAACGTTTGTTGTGAATTATAGCATTTGTTATAGCGCGACTGTGGAAATTAAGTGTATTGCAAATGTGTATTCTGAAAGAATAAACCAGTTTTATTTAAGTAAGGACTTGTATCAGTAAAGTTTCTTCTGAAAGAATTTTTATGGAAAATTAACTAACGAACGGAGGCATAACAATATTAATGTCTTATGACAACTGTTGCCAAAGTATTGAAAATGCTTCACTATTACAATATAAATGTTAATGCTGTGAATACAAGATGCAACTACACAGATATAACAACTCTGCTCAGAAATGCAGTGTACAAATTTAAATTTTATTTAAGCATACTTATTAATAAACTTAAATATATGCTTGCTTTTCTGTCATATTATGGTATTTAAAGGCTTAACAAGTTATATTAAGCCTAGCACTAACTGGTTTCTGTCATTTAAATGTTATCTCAAAATACCATGTTCTTAATACAGATGTGACTCATGCTTCAAGTGAATAAAACAAAATCAAGTCCAAACCACAACTGTATCACCATGTATTCTCGGGTTGTTACGATAAAAACTTGATGATGAACAAGATATATTGAAATAAATATTCATGTATGTTTTAAAAATCAACTTGATAAACTATACTCATTAATGAATATAAGTATATGAGTACATCACAATTATGTAACTTCCTTTTAAATAGCTTTTTTTCACCTTGTTATATAACATAAGCTAGGTAGACAAGTGTCATTTGAATCCTTCAGCTTAAGGTCCATATTATAAAGTATTAAACTAGCTAGGAGTATGAGGGAAAAAAAAGAGACACAGCCTTCTGAAGCATATTTAGTTGCTCCAGCATAAATGAAAATATGAAGGAATGTTACTGGCCAGAATATGATTTTTCAGAATGGCAGTTGCCTGGATATGATGAAAAATGGTATGGTGTTAGCCATTGAACTTATGCTGACAAATTGAATTGCTGATCATTCAGTATATTTCAATATATTAAGGATTTGCTAAGGTTATTAGGTTTTGCAAGTAGATATGATGGATCATGGAATTTATGTTTATTTGTAGTCCAAAAGAAATTTGTTTGCACCCCTAAACTCCCACCCCTGCTTTTAACTGGTTATTGAACCCTATAATTACTGAAATTTCTAGTATAAAGCTTCACAATGGGTGAGAAATGGTGAGCTCCTAAACCATATTTTACATAAAGATAAAATAATAAGATGTGTTCATATGCTGACTGAGAAAATACTATTGAAAGACCTTCATCACATCACCTTTTCTTGTTTCCAACTTGTAGTGTTACACTAAAAAATTCACTTAAAAAACAAAAACATTACTTTATTTGAAATCAAGTAGTACAAACTATCAGTACAATTAGTAAATACTGTAACAGTTAAAAATGTACAATAAAATGTTTAGGGCTATAAATTTATTAAATTAAGAACAATGTCCATCAATTAAGCCCAGATTTTTAGATTATTTATTGAATGCTTAAGCTTTATAATAGGCCTGTTCTCTGTCTTCTGAAGACAATGTTTTCTAAAATATTTCCTAGAAATTTTAGGTAAATATACCTATTGGAAAACATCAATGAAATACATGGGTAGTCAACAAGAAACTGCAGTTGGAAGAAAATATATGAAACTGGTATTGTACTGGTCAGTACTGATACCTGATATACATACACCATAGTTATAATGAGAGTAGGATTCACAAGTATCAAGTCATCTGAACATTCTAAGGCATATATTAAACTGCTGCTCATAGCTGGGCTTGATTTTTTAGTGTATATGCTGTATAGGTCACATGGTTATATGATGATATCAATATTTATATACCCTAAAAACAGGGTAATTAGGAACAGATTTTTCCAAATAATACAACCATGACTCTCAATTCTCATGCTATGTCTCTCCTAAGTCCATGTAAACTTGAAAATGTTTTGTGAAATGAAACTACATATTGAGTATTAAATTCATCACTCAATAAAGAGCTCAGAACTATAGGTATCATCTACTACAGGTAATTAACAAGCTCTATGAGTTATATTCCCAAAGTTGCTCATTATGCTTGTAAATGCCATGTACATAGCTCTCATGGTGCCTTAAGAGTCAAAAACAAGTACAAAAAATGAGAAACCATTGAATAAAACAATCATTCCAACTACTCTTTGGTTGCTCCAAATGGGCACAAACGTGCCATCCTAACCAATAAGAGTGGTGTGGTGGTATCTAGAAGTGGGTTTTTTTTAGTTGGTTGGACTTGGTCTAGTGGTGATAATTAAAGAACAGGGATGCCTTATCGTATAATGCCCTTCAGTACAGTGCTGCAATCCTTGCATTGATGGATATTGTAAATGCCTAACCTGCAGTATCTTAGACAGTCAAAATCAGTGACCTGAATCCAACTGAACTACTCTTCAATGTTTTAAATTGCTTGCTGAGCAACAGAAAGGATAGAACCCAAATCTCACTACAGTTAGAGCTGCCTTGCAAAACAAGTGGCAATATATTTTGTACTATGGTAGATATTAATAATAGATTTTAAGCTTCAGTTAATAACAAAGATGGGTTAACTCCTTATAACATAATCCTCAGTGGCAAAACAAAGCAATTCCAATTCTTCTGGTGTGCTGTTCCACTAATTCTAGTAATAATGTATTATACACAATCTTTTATTTGTTATCATTAGACTGACTGAAAATATAGTTTTTCCTAAACCTCTTTACCTGGCTTATCAAAGATAATTAACTCTAAGTAAGTTTAACAGTTTTACAAAATAATGGGGTAATTATAATCATAAAAATACTTTAAAATAATACTCATTACTATAAATATGAATAAAAATAAATACTTATTAACCAACAATTTATTTGAAACAAAAGCTTGAATACAATGAAAGACAGCATTAACATCTAAGAATTTAAATGTGGGAATAAATATCGTTTGTTAATTATTTTATCTTACAAATATTGTAAAAAACCTGTATGATAATCTATATACTTTACACAGAAAACTATAATAATATTGTGATTCAGATTTAAGTTTCCCTTTTGTCTTATTCAAGTATATCTTGAAAGTAGACAAATTAATTTCCCATGGATAATTGAGAATTGTTTAAAATTAGATGGTTCGGTAAACTTCTTAGATAAAGAAAGTCTATTATTACAAACTTATTTAAGTAAGCTAGTTTGCAAGGTAGGTTGATGTATACAGATTACATTATTTAATACATTCCTTAAAATAAACAATTTTTAAACAACTATTTTTTAAATGAAGTTTTAAGTTAGTGATGTGCCTGTCTCAAAGTGATGAGAAATTTTTCTATAATTCTTTGTAGAATAATATAGAATTTACATAGAAAAGCTTTTACACAAGGTTTAATTCCAATAACAAAGATATATATAAAAAATTTCCTTACCTCACTATTATAAAATACATTTCTTATGCAGCCTTCAAAACCTTCTTGAGTATGATGGTATTGCCAAGTGAAGTTTAGCCTTTTGTGGTGAACTCCACCTATTTGGAGTGGTGCATTTAGATTCAAGAACTCATTAAAAGGAGGAATGGTTCCATGGCCTTCACAACTGGAACTATCAAATTTTGGTGTTGTTTCAGAGTCTGTGATCTCAGCATGGATACAGTCATCTACTCTGATTCGAATATTCTGGTATAAAAAACTCACAACTGAGCAACACAAAAATTTACAGTGAATGAGTTTTATCTTCTGAAATGTTTACACCTTAATTTAATAATGTAAAGATGGAAATTAATTGCTTGTGTCTGAGCAATTAAGTAGGAAAGAAAGAATTATTTTAATGTAAATATCTTGAATTGCACTTTAAAAAGTATGCAATACTGATTTACAAGAGGCATAACTCTGAAATGAATATCAAACTTTCATAAAGATTAGTGTTAAGCACAGGATGATTACACTCTTTTTAAATTACTTGTGTTTATATTATAGTATACTTATATAAAACTGCAATATTTTGAGTAATTTTAAATTTCCTACAAAATTCAGTTAAAATTTAATGTCTTTTTTACTGCATGGAAAAATTTAATCAACTTATTTATGACATGAATATATGTGTTAATTAGAAATAATCACACTAAGCAGTTATTATAAATTCTGAAAACCAAATGCAATTTCAGACTTACAGTTTTCCTATATATATATTATTTTGATTTATTTCTTGGACTCTACTTTCAATATTATGACACATGACTAACCATTCAAAAACTCATGGAGATTTATGTAGTATCACATAGAAACAGGCTTGAACTCAGTGATGTTGACTCAAATACGGAATAATCACTAACCAGTTTTTTTTAAATATTGATGTGGCTGAAGGCAAACATACTTAGTCTTTATGTCTTGAATAACACTAATAGACATGGATACAAATAACTGTTCTTTAATCAAACTATATACTAATTTTAATATTACTTTTACTTTTGCTATTACTTTGTAAAGGTGTAGAAGAAAAATTCATAATCACTTAAATTATCATGTGACAGCTGTTTTCTTATAAGAACACGTTACAGTCTAGCTTAGCACATGTACTAAATGTTAACATTTTCTAATACTGAAAATGTATTTCCGATAGGCACTTACCTCCCATCACCCAAAGCTATCTCGAACTTTATTTGCCCTCTAAACATTGCTAAAACTTTCAACAGCACACCAGTTTATTATACCCTTTCATTTTTGCACCATTGCAGCAAGATGTGCTGATCAGGTGACTACCCTCCACCAATCATACTGCACCATTTATACTAGCACAGGTAGCTCCCTCTACCATTGAAACAAAATCCTCACTTTCGAGAATTAGCAGATACGAGCCAGAAATACCAACAAATCAGTGGAGATGAAGGGTGGTAAGTGGGTGAGGGAGGTAAGTATCTATAGGAAATACATATTCAGTGTTACAAAATGTTATCTTCCAAAATGGTACTACTTCCACTCACCCAAAGCTAGAATCCCAAAATACAAAGGTGGAAGGGCTGGTGAAGGTACAAAAGTATCTGATGAAGGTAAGCAGAACCCTCATAGTCAAACTGAAAAAAAAAGACATGACACTGGGGCAAGAAACCCACCGAAGTGAGAGCTATACTCCATGATGAAGCCAGGCATCTCCAGATAAGGATACAACTAGGACAGATCAATGATGGGACTCCAAACTCTCATGTTTTTTGGAGACAAAATAAAGATGGGAGTAAAATCCTGGTTGAATGGGCACAACCTGTTCGATAGCTCCTTTGTGTAGTAAGACTAAAACAAACTTGGCAAGATGACTGGACAAGGTATGATCCAGAGGAGGAGGGAAAGAGATCAGGGAAGTGGATAGAGAGGGAGCAGATTGGAAGGCAGAAACTCTCAGATAGAACTCGTATAAACCACAGAATTGTTGTGAAATGTAGCCAAAAAGACACATAAACTAAATAACTTTGAGAAAGTACTCATTATTAATGAACTAACAAAACTTAGAAACGTGTAGAGTCTACAAAGGATATAAAAACAACAAACCTGCAAAACTAGGAAATTCGACTTAAAACATAAAACAGTATGTGAGAGGAGGTAGCACCATTTTGGAAGCAAAAGTTACAATAATTTTATGAAAAACTTAATAATATCAAGATAAAATAGATACAGAGCAGTATCAAGGTCACATACTTCTCTATCCCAAAATATGTTTAATTTGTGCCACACTCCATCATTAAGTGCAATTTTTGTATTTGTTATAACTTCTGTTGTCCCTGATCCATAGTCCATCAAGAGCCTAGGCCTTCCATCATGAAGCTCAATAGACAAAAAGTCTTGCACAACAATTTCTTGAGGCTCTGGATTGGAGATAGGTCCATTATAAAGCAGCAGACCATTAGGTTTCAGGGTCATGAACTCCAAACTGAGATGGGAATTTTCACACTGCTGCAAAACTGGATACCATGCCCACCCTCTACCATTGAAAGAAATGGTTGTAATCTGACACAGAGGTCCATTCATTTCTCCAGTACAGTTACATCTAAATAAGGATAAGTTTGTATTACTTATATACTTGGTTTGCTGTGTGTACTGTGGAACATATAATTTGTTTAATTGAAACAGTGTGTTATGGCATACAATTTATATTCTAAACAAATGACCTTTTACTTTCTAATTACAATTAAACTGGGTGTTAAAATATTTTAATTTATTATAGAGTGTCAAACATAAACCCAAATTATTTTGTATAGTTTGCAACTGACTAAATAACCATGATATATCATGACTGCTAATTACTAATGAAAATGTTTTAAGTGATGATATATTATTAATAATTAAAGTTTCATTGATCGCAACAAAATAATATATACTAAGAAAAATACTAGTCATTAAAACATAAACATTATAATAATGTTTAATATAAACACAATTTCAAAATGTTACAAAAACACATTTGACTTAATGTTCAATACAATCTTCACAATCTTGTTAAGAGAAACAAGAAACAATAACAAATTTATTGTATTACTTTCATACATCAAATTTTAAAATATTACAGAATACAGAACAACTAAACTTCAACTTTATTGGATGCTTAACAATTATTAATTTTTTCTTGTTTTCTTACTTGCTAAAATGATTCTGTAAAACTTGTGTTTAAGCAGCAATTAAGACAATAATATAACTTACCTGACTCCGCTAGGGCCATCAATGCATTTACCATTATTAAAGCAAGGAGGAGGTTGTTGTTTACAGGTTTCTTTTTCAGAGAAATCTCTCGCACCACATACACACATGGGTTTGATCCAGCTATTTACACTTACAAATGAAGTCCAGTTGGCATTCACAACAATTGGGTGAGGATCAACTATTAATTTGTTTGTACAGCTATCCTTGCAGTTTAGATTTTCAATCAAGCATTCATCAATTCCAACCATGGTGATGTTGATTCCAACCCTTCTCTGAATCTGAAAAAAGAAGCATGATATAAAAAAATCGCTTGATACTAGTACACTGAATAAAATAATCTTTATTTGTTAACGTGTTATTATTAAGAACTTTATTACTGTCATACTCAAAAATAATATCAGACTAATTTTCATCATAACTATAAATATTTGTATAGTCAATTTATAAAGCCAGTCTAAGCTTGTTTTATATAATGGATCATTCTTTTAACTAACTATCTTTAACATTTTATTAGAGATAGGTTATACAAATATTATGGCCTGGTGCAAAAAATTATTACAAGACACATATAATTGCAACAATGAGGTTAGAGTTGGTGATTTTAAAAAATAACAACTGACCAGGACAAAAACTGTGTTTACACATTTTATTTAAAACTAGCTAAAAAAACCTGGCATAAAATTTATCATGAAAGTAAAAATATCA